>NW_014569860.1:163212-165402 GCF_001313835.1 Polistes canadensis
TTTTTTAAATTGTCTCTTATTACATTATTTCTAGGAGTCTATAAAGAATTTGCCAAACATTTAAATGTTTTAAATTCATTAATGATAGTTAAGTATATTCTACATTATGTATATGTAAATAAAGTATTCTAATGCAAATATTTTTAGAAAATATATATTTATTAGTAATATTTAATGTACAATCGTGGTAGGACATCGTCCTTAAAATTACAATAAATTTGTTACATTATTGAGCTAATAAAACACTTCTCTGCGCTTTAAATTATAGATATATGAAATAAATAATTCATTTCATATCTTCTCTTACAAAATCACACCCATTATCAAATATACAAACATATTAATTAAAAGAAAATTTATGTATCAATTCGTTGAATGAAACAACAAATACATTTTATATTATTTAATGCCGCCCAATGTATAATAATGTGGTATGTTTCTTCAGRATAATACAGATTTCTTCTTTTCTACCCAGATCATGTGCTACTAGATTATTCCTTTAATCTATTCTTCTTTTACGAAATTGTACAAGAAACACTACAAAGAAAATTAAATTATTAGTTTGTTTCACTATCTCATGTAAAATTGAAAAACCTACAATTTATTATTAGTAGTATATGTTAGAAAAGATATTAGAAATGTTTTAGTATTTCTTTTTTATCAACGTACCTTTAATATATTGAATGATTTATATTTAAAATGATGGCAAAAATATAGTTAAATCTTAGAAAGCATGTGAAAAACTTTTATGATCAATAGAAAAAGATTTTCTGTTAATATTTTTTTCTTCTCCTTTATTCTTGTGAAAGTAARACATTCTTTCCATAGTACTTATCAATGGCACTTCTACTTTTACAATATATATCTTATTTCTAAAGAATAGTTWTCTCTACATTACTTATTGCCAGTTGATGCTTAAAAGTGTTCTCAATTACCCAATACAATGCTTGGCAATATACCTTAAATATGTTAGGAATATCTTAATGTAATAGATTTCCTATTTGTCTTTTAAATTTGTAAAAACTAGGATGCATTCCTTCTTCAATTCTTTTCATAGAATATTATAAGACATGGTTTCTTTCCAAGGTGAGAACGGGAAACTTTCCTTAGCGTCTTCCAAAATCTTTTAAGTTTACAGTGTTGTTGGATTCTGCATATCGTAGTAAAAAATCATACGCTCTCTATTTCAGTAAATTAATTGAACACCTATGAAAAAAGAATAAGTTCTTTAAAGTTTTGAATAAATATTTTATACCATTGTATTACAATATTTTGGYTTCTTCCTAATACAAGATAATAATGTTTGCCTTTTAACAGATCCTTTTCACTGCTGCTGCATTCTATTTGTATGATAATTCACATGGCATCTCTATAAAGAAGAAAGAAGTTAATACAAGTCTTTGATATTTTCTAGTATGTCGATTAACAATAATGTCTTTCGTTACCTGATACAACGTTTGGCAATACATTTTTTACAAGAAAAGTATTCTTATTATAATGTATATTTCCTATATGTCTTTTAAATTAGTAACAASTAGGATGCATTCCTATTTCATTTTTTTTGATAGAATACTACTGAATGGTATTGTCGGATTCTTCTTATAGTTATTGAAAATAATGTGCTCCCTTTTCCAGTAAAATGATTGAACATCTATTAAAAAAAATAAGTTTCTGAATGCTTTGTATAAATATATTTTTTATGAGAGTAGTATAATATTTTTTTTTAACTTACATAAGATTGTTGTCTTTACTTTTAAACGGTTTCTAGTTTTGATGATATCTTGTCATTGCATCTGCACTTTATTTGCACAATATTTCACTTGGAATCCTTACGAAGGAGAAATTAGTTGACACAAATTTTTATAGCGTTAGCCTTAAGAAAATTAAATATAAATCCATTTGTCTCATGGGGGGTGTAACAGGGACTTCTTCTCTGATGTGCAATAGTTTTTAGTTGGAATTTAAAATGCAGAGCCGCATACATATGTAAAACTATCTAAGAAATTCATATATAAAATTTAACAAATTTAAAAAGCGAAGCTGAGTCCCATGATGTGAGTTAAAAAATAATATAATATATATATTTTGTTGGGTAAAGTATTTTAACTGAACAAAATATTGGTATTTTACTTACTATTGTTTGTTATAGTAACTGGATAAAAAGAATGTTTGGAATTCATGGGTATTTTA
>NW_014569861.1:0-1753 GCF_001313835.1 Polistes canadensis
TCCCATTTGTTGTTTTTATTTACTTTGTCAGATGTTTTTTTCAGTCCGATCGAAAATTTCTATAATCTGGTGTCCTAATCTGACTTTTGTAGTGGGCAAATAAGACGTAATTACGTCGATTTCTTTTGTTTATAGAATAATATATATTATTACTTAATTAGTTCTTTATTTATGCCTACATTGTGATGATTTATTGGAGATTTGAATGAAGTGTAACATAAAGAACGATTTGAATCAGCATGAATTATTATTGTTAAATTAAAAATATATAATTGTAAACCATAAACATAACATAAGAGTTCATAAGCCGATACATAATGACTACATAATAATCAAATGTATAAATGAATCCCACTTCTGATATTTGTAAGCCTCCACATAACATAAGATTTCATAAAATACGATACATAATTAACTGTACCGAACTGAACTGAATAATCGAATAATACTGAATAACCGAATAACACTGAATAACCGCATAATACTGAATAACCCCGCCGTATTGTCCGACTGCCCTTTTATACTTTTCTTTCGAACAACGGAGCATCGGATTCTCTCCACGGGTGACGCATCGGCCTATGTTCTTACACTTAATCTTAGGAACATCGATATCCTAACCAAACATCCGCACGCATTCACACTAGTGCAGGCACCAACGTGCACGAACCTGCTTAAGGCGTTTACGTAATATTGTATAGGTAAATAGAAACCTTGAAACGACAAGTCAATTTACTAAATTTTAAGCTGTTTCCAAGGGACTTTTAGTTATTGTTGAAGTCGGACCAAGGGATACGTATAATGTTAAATAGCTAACAATAAGTGCAGTATGCGATCAAAGATATAAAACTACTGCTCATATAAAAGTCTGTACAAAATTTGCACAGCGCGTATTTTCAAAACCGATGGCTTAGATTATAATTTTGGTTTAAAAAGAGAAAAATGAAAATGAGTTAAATTTAAAAAAGATATTGATTACAATGAAAATGTGGACTATTTAACAGTAAAGTTGTAAAGGGAGAAAGAGACGTATTGATATGATGATTATGAGATGATGTTAATAATCTCGCTCTGTATTTCGTAAGGACTAAAGAGGTTATTGTGAAAGACAGGTTGTCAGGATTATCGTCTAGAACACACATTTATTTGACTTCCATAAATTCACTTAACATAAAGTTTAACCATAGCGTAACTGTAACCATAAGAAAACTTAAACACAAAAAATAAAAAACGTAATTCACAAGACATAAAATGGCGTAATACATAATATGTAATGATTTTTAATTTATACCACATATATTTCCACAAAATTACATAAGACTACATAAGACTATTATAAGACCACATAAGGCTCTCATAACGTGTTCACTCATAATGGACTATTCATCTTATATTCCGAATGCTTTGGTTATTCCCTCATTGGAAGGGGAAAGGTGACGCTGGGCGGGACTAGTCCTTTTCCAATCCGTCATTGGTCAATCGAATGTCTTTCTCCTAACCATAAGTGATGCCTTAGAGTGGGAGTATGCCCAAGTTTTTCATATTCTCCTAGTCTAACCCTTCACGTTTTATTTATTTAAAAATAAAATGCCCGATTATTTGCTTAAGAGAACCCTAATCATCAGGTCCTATTACACCATAATTCTTTCAGCTATCTACCCTAATAGTCCAGGCAATGAAAGGGCGAAGTGCCAAATTTTTGACCACTTTGCCAGAAACTTGATATAATGGTAATTCGACGACGCTGAATCGAATG
>NW_014569861.1:3253-5682 GCF_001313835.1 Polistes canadensis
TTTTTCGATTAAATGCCTAGATTCTAAGATACGGCCATTTTTACCCTTTTTCTCGTTAAGGCCACATCGTATTGCAAAAAAATTAGCACCATTCGATTCAACGACGTCGAATTACTTTTGTATCAAACTGTCGAGAACTTCTACCTGAAAGTTTTTCCTTCACCTCTTATTGACTGGGCTATAAAGACAGATCAAAGAAACAATGTTTACCATTCTGGAATAATCTTTCATTTTAACCTCAGTTATATATTCTTGATCACCACCATTTGAAATATTTCATGATGCATTTAATATCGAAACGCGTTCAAACATAAACTTTAATTTAATATAATGTTTTAATTTCTGCATAAAAAAACACTATAATCTTGTAATAAAACATGTGTWTGATCWTTCGATTAATGTAAACGAAATTTGTCGTTCAAAAGCATCTTCTATAGATCATCGCATATTATTTGCTCGATGCATTTATAAAAACAACTAACGGGTTCGACTTCTCCTTTTTTTATTTGATTTTATTTTATTTTTTTTTGAGTCAATTAAAGTCAATCAGTCAAATTTATAGTTAAAATCAAGTTCATATGCCTTTTTATTAATTTTTGATCTTACATTTGTTTACAGATAGAACGAGACTCGCCTGCATAACGGCAATGTCATTTGGCGTTGGTACAGTAGTTTTCTTCCTTTTTGAGTTGGCGGAACCGTAAACAGAAGTATCAACTACCTTCGAAAATGAGGAAAGTCGGTGAACTTAAGGGGTTACATGGGCTTGGGACTTTCAAAAAAAATTTTTGAATTCTACAACTCTTCTAGAATATTGTATTCAATTTTGAAGTCGATAGGAGTAGTAGTTTTAAAGATAGAACCCTGGGAAGTTCCACTCTTTAATTGCTCTTATACCAGCACTCAAATCTTTAAACGCGTTTTTTTCAAAACGCTTTTTCTAGAGTCGGTTGTCAAGATTTGTCGAAAACTATTTAACCGATTTTAATGAAATTTGCTACACGTCTTCGTGATACTATTGACGAGGACTTGGACGAAGGATTTTCGTTTCTTTCATAATATCGAATTTTAAGAAACAAAAATGTGGTGCAAATTGCAGCGAAATTTGAATGTTCTTGCTGAAAACGTTGCCAAAAATCTAAATTTCAATTTATTTCTTTTTCCTTTGTCCAGTTTCTAGTTTTAAGTATTCACTAAAAGACCCTATTTTTTCAACAGAAAAACCCCCACCGTTTATAAGTTCTGCTGTCAACGCGAAAACACTTTTTTTCAGTGGGGTCACCGGAAATGACGTCGCAATGAGTTTAAATTATTTTTCAACCAAAATTTTAGAAAATGTTCTTTAAATATGTATCTTAAATGCTATTAAAAGTTTGAATAAGAATATCATTTTTTATATAGAAAAAAAAATTGTTGAAAATATGCTATTTTTACCCGGTGTAAACCCATGTAACCCCTTAACGATCTCGTTACATATCCGGTAAAGTCATTAGGTCCAATTAGATATACGACGATGGAGTGTACTGTATTGGGTCTCAGAGTTGGGTGTTTACGTGATCGGACATTATTGGTWATTGATATTTATGAACACTTTGTCACTGCTCGACAATTTCCAAAAATGATGCAGGTAACAACATTTTTTCATTAATTCTTTTTATTAATCTTCAGTAATATCATTAATTTCTAATAGTTTAAGAAACAAAAAATATCTTATTTAATTATAAATTATTATTAAAAATATGTTTAATATATATTTGTATTTATTACATATGAACTTATTAGATTTATTTATAACAATGAATGATTTATTTCTTACAAACGTAACGATTGTGAAAGCAACAAAAATATTTGGACACATAGAACTAAGATCAAGTATCATAATATATTTTTAATTATTAGTAATATTTTAAATTTCGATTTATCTGAAAATATTATTTTTTTCAAGAAGGAATTTTTATCTGGTGAATTTTAATCTTTTCTTCTTATTAATATTACTAATGTATGGTTTCTTTCTAGGAACCCTAACATGATAATTATTTTTACTTAGCACTCTTCTACATAATACTAGATATACATCTTTCTTAAAGTTCTGGTTAACTATTGTTGCAAGTTTTGTAGAAGTAATCTTTGGAATTTCTTTTATTTCACGGATCAAAGCTGTTTCTTCTCGTTCCGTTAACTTCTTTGGTCATCCTGAACGGTATTTATTTTTTATAATTCCTTCAGATTTAGACTTTTTTATAATGTAATGTATCGTAGATCTATTTATATTTAAATTTTACTTATTTCACCATATGTTTTTCCTTCATTGCGCCATTTAACAATTAATATTCTATTACTTTCAGAACTTTCAGATCTTCTCGGACTCATGATCATATCGTAATATTTCACGACGAATACTGAACTGTTACTGACAAATGTGTATAAGG
>NW_014569861.1:6887-9189 GCF_001313835.1 Polistes canadensis
ACTATTTTCAGAAGGTTAACCAGATAAGGGTAATAAAACAAACTGTAATATTTTCACGATTTATCTCTAAATAGTTTAAAAACTAACAGGTTTTATTATGTCAGTTATTGTGTCATCAAGATTTYAATGCACAGATACTTGTCTACAAGAAATTCTGATCTTTAGAATCAATAAACTTTCATTTGGAATTTTTCAAACTGTCTTCATTTCCAAACTGATTAGCCCGTCAAAAATTGTTCAAAATGTTTAAAAAAAAGAACCGAATAATAATTGTTTGTCATTTTAATGGCATTCAATCACTTTGATATCTCCCCTGCATATTGTGCGATTCTCACAGTTCGAAACAGTGTTGCAAAATATGCTACACGCCTTCTTCTTTCCGTTGCGTTATTACGCAACATCCTTCATTATTAATATCCGTATAATTTTTATATTTGTAATATATTTTTGTTAAAATATTATACTATATATATATACTAATAATAAGTAGTTATAAAAATATATTAATGTAATATAAGTAACTATTTAAAGTGGACAAACTAAACAGAAACTCAAAAAAAGACTAGGCCAGCATAAAAATGACTGTAAACCCATAAATATAAAGAAAACTAATACCACAGCGTTAGCTGAACATCATTTTACAACAAGACATAATTTTAAATTTGACGCAGCAACTATCCTAGATTTAGAGGAAAACTGGTATAAAAGAAATATCAGCGAAATGTTTCATATTTCAAACAATAACACAGTAAATTTTAGAACTGACATGAATATTTTAAATCACATCTATAACGGAATTTTTAAAATTTAACGATAATAAATAGAACACGACAATAGAGGACACCTAACATTGAAGATATCTATACTAATAAAAACAAGTCTAGATTGAAACAGTGTTGTTGAGAATTTCAAATCATAACGATCGAATATTTAATGAAGTTTAGATGTTTTGTGTTTGGAATATTAATAAAAAGAAAAATGTATGTCTACACAATAAAAAAAGACGCTGAACTGTAAGATTAAGGTAACATGTTAAAAAATTATTGTATGAGCCTCATATATGTTATAATATAATAAAATAAAATTTCCAGTTGCTGAAGAAGTCCCAATAAAGGGACGAAACKTCYAACTTARTTAAATTAAGTTCTACTTCTTTTTATGTCCAAGTTCCCTGTGATTCCGTATTAAGAATAATTAATGAATATTTTTAAATTGACCAATACGCAAACCTTTAATTTTCTCGAAACAACAGAAAATGGACTTACACCACTCTCAAAATAAACGGTCCATATATTATTTTAAATATTATATAATTTTTTGTTTTATGATAATTCTAAGCTTATTATTATAATATACATATATACTTTGTGAACAAGAGAAATTCAAAAGATGTATATATTAGTGTAAAAACAAATGCTACACAAAATGTTGTTGTTTCTTTTGTCGTGTTGTAATTAATTGGCGTGTCAATTGTGCATTTGCCGTGCATGCATATGTTTACATTAACCTCAAAAACACAGTTATCATACGAATTATTATTATCCGCGATGACGCGAAGTAGGGATTCCAAAGAAAGGGAAGGGGTCAAGGAAATGATTTCGGTAACATTGAATGTAATGCGATGCAACTGTATGGACGGTTTATATAGGAAAAAATGATCCCTTCCCTAGGATAATTGTCCAACAGTAGCAAAGTTCATCCACATAGTTCGTAGATGCCGGATTTTTTAGTAGAGATAATAGTGGAAAATTTGTAGCGGAGAAATTTTGTTGACACGTTGACTGGGTGTGACGTATGGGCGACGGTAAAAGTTCTGAGTAAGCACAGTCATCCGTACTTGGGTGACGCATATTTGACCACTTATGAAGAATATTTGTAAGTGTTTAAAAAAAATAAAAAAATATCTAATCTAATTCTTTCGTATTGTGCCGGTCAAACTGATTTACACAATTTCACTAATCAACGGCGGTTTTTCCAAGGTTCTAGGAAGACAATTATTGCCGCATGGCACGAACGTGAAGACACTGGACGTCATAGTGTTAATATACAAACAAAATATTCAATTTTTAATTAAAATAATACAAAAATGATTTCTTACCAAATTTAATTACAGTTTCTCCAATAAAATCTACTTTATTTAATAAATTAAATTGTATTGTTTTCGGAATCATTRACTTTTWCTCCGTTCTCAWTGACTAATTCCAGCAAAATCTCGAAAGTATCTTCATTATAGTCATTATCATAATGCAATATTGAATCTCTTATCGAAATCAGAATCAGAGAAGCTGTCGATTTTTATTTT
>NW_014569861.1:11434-12456 GCF_001313835.1 Polistes canadensis
ACGATCGAGGCTGAGTTTATTGTTTCTTTTCTCTTGTAGTTATTAAGGGGCACACTTAGTGTGATATTTTGAAAAAATTGATTTTTTTTTCATATTTTGATATATGATATATGAAATTTCAATAATATATTGAAATTTTAAGTAAATATTTTAAATAGTTTTAGAGTTACAGCCTTCTAAAAAATAGCCGCTCAGAGATTAGAAAGCAATCATTTTATCTTTGAACGCGTTTTTCTCAAAACTACATTCTTTAAATTGGCTGCAGTTGTAACTCGAAGAAGAATAATCCAATCGCTTTGATTTTTTTATTGCTTATTTCGTATATGTTTCTCTGTACAATGACCTAAAAGTTTTAAGATTGTATAAAAAATGTAATTTTGGCGGGCCAAAAATCATCAAAATTTTGAGCAAAATTCGATTTTTTTTTTTAAAGTCTACAATTTTGGTAAATTTTAATTTTTTCACAATTTTAGGTCATTGTATAGGCAATACCTTCTAGATTAACAGTATTTTTTTTTTTTATTTCATCCACGGTGAAGGTCGGAATCACTGCAGCTGTTTAGGCCCTTTTTTTTATAGTGACTTAGAAGATAGCGAATAACTTATTTCATTTGAAAATTTTAGTGAATATTCGGTAATTATGTATAAATATATCCTCTAAATTTTATAATATTTCATGCAGTAGTTTTCTTTAGGAAATTTTCTAAAAATCACCTTTTTTTTAGTCGGTCACACTAAGTGTGCCCCTTAAAATTGTTGAAATTTATATGGATATTAGGTTAAAACAGCAGAGAAACTTGCACTTTCCTTTCTGTCTTTATAAAAACTGAGCAAGCATAAAGAAAGAAACGAGATTATTTAATGAATACGGGTAGCAAATTTTGCACAGAGGTCAAAGATAATTGATTTGCTCACGCGAAGATAATAATATAAAAATACAAATTTCTCTGAGAAAATACATATTATTTAATTAGCATAAAACATGTTTATAGAAATCATTTCGGATAACTACACTTTAGATA
>NW_014569861.1:15221-18129 GCF_001313835.1 Polistes canadensis
GTCTCGTTCTATCTGTAAACAAATGTAAGATCAAAAATTAATAAAAAGACATATGAACTTGATTCTAATTATAAATTTGATTGATTGACTCTAATTGACTCAAAAAAAAAATAAAATAAAATAAAAGAAGGGGAAGTCGAACCCGTCAGTTGATTTTAAAAATGCATCGAGCAAATAATATGCGATGATTTATAGAAGATGCTTTTGAACGATAAGTTTCGTTTATATTAATCGAAAGATCATACACATGTTTTATTACAAGATTATAGTGTTTTTTTATGCAGAAATTAAAACATTATATTAAATTAAAGTTTATGTTGGAACGCGTTTCGATATTAAATGCATCATGAAATATTTTAAATGGTGGTGATCAAGAATATAAAACTGAGGTTAAAATGAAAGATTATTCCAGCATGGTAAACATTGTTTCTCTGATCTGTCTTTAATTACAACAGAAGAAAAAATTGAAGTATAATTTCATTGACCATACAAAAATTATATCGGGTATATTATCGGAATCAGACTTAATATATCAATTTAGGCTCTTTAAAATATTCAGATTATGATATTGAAAACAATGATTAAACAATAGATATACGATATATAAATATAAAGGAATGTTATTATATTGAAATTCTATTTAAAAAAAATGATGAATTTGTGACGGGTAGTCTACAAATTAGTATTTAACAATGATTTTTCCAAACATTCTGGCTGAAAGTGTTAGAACAATTAAATTTAACGGTCTTATATTTTTGTTAATTGAAATATCTTGTCAATTTATCTAATGACGGTTTCACTGTTTTTCCTGGAACGGCCAATATTGAAAAGAGTTCTGTGCCAGTAAATTGTAATAAAATTCAACACGTTGTTTAATAATCGCTCGAATTTGATGAAACCTAACTGTATTCGGATCTGAAATATGTAAAGAAAACATTAAGATATTAAATATTAGCATTGTACCAGCGACATGACGTTCATTGTCGGGATTTCGATTCGTAAAAACCTAACAATTTGAATAAATGTACAGTATATATTACACTTACCTGTACTCATTATAATGATTGGTATTTAGATTAACGCGTATGAAATGTCGGATTTTTAAGTGTGAATAAATAAAAGAACATATTTTTTTATCAAAACCTGTTTATTTAATCAAAATAAACTCTATTTACTTCAATACACTTTCCCCAGCGAGATTTTTTAATGTACAGATGCTTGTCTTGAAGAAATTCTGATCTTTAGAATCAATAAACTTTCATATGGAATTTTTCAAATTGTCTTCATTTCCAAAAATTTCAAAAACTGTTTAAAATGTTTAAAAAAAGAACCGAATAATCTTTGGGTTTGTTTGCCATTTTTATGGCATTCAAGAATGCACTTTGATATCTCCCCTGCATGTTGTGCGATTCTCACAGTTCGAAACAGTGTCGGAAGATATGCTACACGCCTTCTTTCTTCCGTTACGTTATTACGCAACATCTTTTATTATTAATATCCCTATAATTATTATATTTGTAATATATTTTTATTAAAATATTATACTATTGGGTGTTGGAATTAATTCGTGTCTTTTGATGGGAAATGGCGTGGTTTTACAGTGTTCTGTCTTTACCTTCAGAAACAAAGTGATCGTAAATCAGCTGTTAATAGGTGTTATTTTTACGAAGTATCTTGTTCCTACTTGTTAATAACAATAAGTAGCAGCTATTTAATTATGTCGAAATTTTTTCCAAATAAAGTGTTTTTGCGGGGATTTTTATTACATTATTTTATTTTGAATAAAATTGCTGCGAAAAGTCATCGGAAGTTTACTGTGAACATGCTTTAGCTGATCAAACGTGTCTGAAGTGGTTTGCGCGTTTTAAAAGTGATGATTTTGATTTAGACAAAAAGAAACGACTTGGACAGCCAAAAAAATTTCAAGATAAAGAATTGGCAAATTTACTTCAAGGAAATTCATGTCAAACACTTCAAGACTTATCTACATCGTTGGGGGTTGATTTATCAACGGTAGGAAAACGCATTTAAGCTTTGGGAATGATCCATAGGGAAGAAAATATGGTCCTATATGAATTCAAACAGAGAGACATTGAAAGACGTTTTATGACCTGTGAACTACTGCTTAAAAGGTACAAAAGAAAAAAATGTTTACATCGTATTATTACGGGTAATGAAAAATGGATATATTACGACAATCCGAAACGCAGAAGATCATGGGTTAAGCCCGGACAACCATCATCAYCATTGGCAAAACGCAATATTCATGGATCTAAGCTCCTCCTTTGTATTTGGTGGGATCAACAAGGATTAACATTGGGATTTAACATTATGAATTGTTAAAACCCAATGAAACCATCACTGGGGATCGCTATCGTTTACAATTGATGCGTCTGAGTCGTGCATTAAAGAAAAAACGGCSGGAATGGAGCAAAAGGCACGATAAAGTTATTTTATAATTAACCAGTGAAAACATATCTAAAAACATTGAAATGGGAAGTCTTAATCCCCCCGCCATATTCTCCAGATATTGCCCCTTCGGATTACCACCTGTTTCGATCAATGGCTCATGGTTTATCAGGGGAAAATTTAACATCATATGAAGATTACCAAAATTGGATTGATTCATGGATTGCCTCCAAGGACAAAGAGTTTTTTCAAAGGGGTAGTCGACTACTACCTGAAAGATGGGAAAAAGTTGTGGCAAGCGATGGGCAGTATTTTCAATAATGTAATTTTTTATTTTCATTTCAAATAAATCGTTATTTTTTAATAAAATAAAGACACGAATTAATTCCAACTCCCAATATATATATAATAATAATTAGGAATTATAAAAATATATTAATGTAATAATAAGTAACTATTTAATCAATACATATCTTATAAAAAGATAATAGATTTATAT
>NW_014569861.1:18802-26307 GCF_001313835.1 Polistes canadensis
TTAGATTTACAGTGGGATGGAAAATGTTTCTCAGTTAGTCTAAACGGTTAGTCCACGGTATATCTACTGCAGCTAATGTTACTGTTCATATCCCCGTATTTTCTCGAAATTTCTTTTTGTAGTGTAAGATAAAACGTTCGCATTATTACGTTTTTTGTTTGAAACCGCGCGTCGTTAAAAGAGATGACATACATGAAAGCCACATTAGTAGCGCGTCGTTCTAAAAAATGATATCCGCGAAAGCCACTATAGTGGCGTGTCGTCCTGAGAAATGATATCCGCGAAAGCCACTATAGTGGCGTGTCGTYCTGAGAAATGATATCCGCGAAAGCCACTATAGTGGCGTGTCGTCCTGAAAAATGATATCCGCGAAAGCCACTATAGTGGCATGTAGTATCTAAAAGGTTAAGAGTGTGGATAAGAAGAGATATAATAATCTTAAGACTTCCGGTGTAATAACGAGAAAGAGTGGACGTTTGGTGTGGGTGGTCTCGAAAAAGAGTAGGAATTTGGAGAATAGGAGTTAAAAAGAATAAAAAGTGAGGATAAAGGTTAGCGAAGTGATGAGAGGGAAATAAAAGATATAGAGAAGGAGAAAATTTGATAGATTAGAAAGTCAAGAAAGGAAGGATTAGAAAAAGAGAGATTAGGATAGCTTAGAGTAAAGATAAGGCAGATAAGGCAGTTTTTGGTCGATAAGGAAGATTCAGGGAAGATCCAGGGAAGTGAGGGAAAGATAGAATGGCAAAAAAATCAAATGGGAAAGTAAGCACGAGGAGCTGCACAGGCATAAAAACGAAGGAGCAGTCGATTTTAAGTTATATGAAGGAAAGTGAAGGAAATGAAGATTTAAGTGAGAAGATGAGTAGAATGGAGAAGAAATTGGAAAGTTTGATTAATATACTGGAAAGAAGAGAAGAGGAATGGAGAGAGGAGAAACAGAGATGGGTAGAGGAGAAGAAGGTACTTGAGGAGAGGATAAACAGGTTGGAATGGGAAAAGGAGAGAGGGGAAAGAAGGAAGAGAAGGAATAACATTGTGATAAAAGGGGCAAATATAGAGAAAGAGAATATAGAAAAAAAAGGTAGAAGATTTTATTGAGGGAAAGATAAAGGTGAGAGTAAAAGTGTAAAAGGCAAAAGAGATCAAAGTTAGTGAAGGAGGAAGGGAAAGAAAGCTGGTTGTGATTAGTTTGGGGAGTAAAGAAATGAAGGAACAAGTGATGAGAAATAAGAAACAGTTGGAGAGAGGGATATACATAGATAACGATTTGACGGTGAAAGAGAGAAGAATACAAAGAATCATTATAAAGAAATCAAGGGACCTGAGGAGGGAAGGGAAAAAGACAAAGATTGGATATATGAAGATGTTAGTAGATAACAAATGGTTTAGGTATAATGAATGGAGGGAGGAACTCGTGGAAGAGGGAGGTAGGATAGGAAGAGAATGAAAGAAGCATGAAGAAAGTGAGGTGGAGGGGGAGATAGGGAAAAGGATGAGTATATACGGATGGAATATAGCGGGAGTGTTAAGTAAGGATGCTGAGGTATGGAAGTACTTAGGTGAGTTCCATGTGATAATTTTAATGGAAATGTTGCGTCGGTATGCAACTACATAAGAAGGCGGCATAGCATAGATTTCGATATCATGAAAATCACGAACAACGTATAAATGCTCATATTTAAAAACTATAAATATATCTAACAAAGAGCTATCTGAGGTATCGGTGCAACGGTCCTTTCGTGCTTCGGACCGTTGGTCGGTGTTTACTTACTAAGTAAACACTCGGCTCCGCCGTGGCGGGTGAATTTCTTTATTTCAATGCGTTCCTACTGATACGTCGTCTCCACGTCTATGGCCGTTATATATTTTATTCGTGTGAGACTATACCATAAAGACTTTTTTTCCTATTGGTTAATGGGCACAGAGAAGGGATGACGATCATTCCCTAAATATAAGAGGCCGTGCCGCAACGGCACATCATTATTATAAGAATCATACATCATAACGAATTATTCAATATATCGTAACCGAACGATACAGAAGATCACGACAGAACGAAAGAACTTAACGCAACGCAACGAGAAGAAGAACGCATCGGATCAAAACGACGCTGCATAAGAGCGAGATAGCACATGAGCATCTCCACGGCACATCACGAAGCAACGAAACCGAAGCCAGCGCATCGTAGGATTTCGACAACAGCGAAATACAACGCAGCAACAATCGAGAACACGAACATAACAGCATCTTCACGATAAATAAAAAAGCGTATTACCGATCAAGGGCACCGGTACCTCAACAGGAAACATGGATGGAAAAGGAAAATGGGCAGGTTTGAAAAATAAGCTATCAAAAAAGTATGGATGGAATTGTGTAGGAGCGATTAGATCACATAAAAAAGGAAGAGCAAAAGGGGGAATAATGATAGATGTTAGTAAAAGGTTGGAGAGTGAAAAATTTGAGGTGTGGAACGATAATATAATAATGCAAGAGATTAAGATGGGGAAGCAGTGGTGCAAAATCATAGGAGTGTATAGTCAAGATATAACAGGCACGATGGAAATTGTAAGAGAGAAGATAAAAACAAAGGAAAGAGCTATTAGTGGGGGATTGGAACGCGTGAACAGGGAATGAAGGGGGATGGATTGATGAGAGGGAAGGTAATAATAAGGAAGTAAAGGTAAGACAGTCAAAAGATGGAACAATAAACGAGGAAGGAAGAAGACTCGTGAAAGGAATAACAGAAGAAGGGTGGTGCATAGTAAATGGGCAGAAAGGAGAAGAAGGAGAGTTCACGTATGTGGGAGGAAGGGGGGAGTCTGTAATAGATTACGTAATAGGAAATCAAGAGGCTTGGGATCAAATAAAGGAAATGAAAATTGGGCAAAGGACAGAGTCGGACCATATGCCATTAGAAGTGTATTTAGAGAAGGAAATAAAATTGGACTCAGGGGGAGAGGAGGAGGAAAGAAAGATAGAGAGAAGAAATTGGTTGCAAGAACTGATTGAGCAATATCGAGAAAGGTGCAAGGATTGAAGGGGGAGAAAAGAGGAGCTGGAGGGAAGATGGAATGAATTAAAAGAAGTAATTGAGAAAGCAGTACCCAAAGAGGAAAAGAGAGGAAAAGTATGGAAGTTGGGAGATAGAAAGTGGTATGATAAGGAATGGAAAGGAAAAAAGAGAGAATTACGGAGAATAATGAAACTATGGAGGAAAAAGAAGGTACAAAGTGGATATTATATAAATAAGAAAAGGGAGTATAGAAATTGGTTTGAGGCAAAAAGAAGAAGGTTTGAAAGTATGGGAGAAGAAAAGTTAAAAAATATAGCAGGGGAATGTGGGGTTTGGAAATATATAAACAGGTTCAGGAAGAAACAGAAAGAAGAAGTAAGTAAAAAGATAAAAGTAGAAGATTGGAAAAAACATTTCATGGAGAAGCTAGGAGGAAAAGACAAAAAAGAAACAAGTCGTGAGGAAGATAGGAGGGAGGAGGCAGGTCAACATGCAGAGATTGAAGATGAATTGATTGCAAAATTTTGTAAGGCAGGTTAACAGGCTAAAGAGAGGAAAGGCACCAGGAGAGGAAAAATTAGAGAATGAAGTGTGGAAATACATGCCGAAAGAGGTGGGGATAGCGATTTGGGAGTTAATAAAGAAAGTATGGGAAGAGGGAGAAATACCGGAGCAGTGGAGAAGAGGGGTGGTTTGTTGGATCCATAAAAGAGGTGATAGAGAGAAAGTAGAGAACTATAGGGGGTTACGTTAACTTGCACGGCATATAAGATATATGCAGGCATGTTAAATGAAAAGTTAAAGAAAGAAGTAGAGGGGAAATTAGCGGAAAGTCAGTTGGGATTTAAAGAGGGAAGAGGGGTGATAAAGGCAATATATACCATTAAACATATAGTAAACGAAAAATTGAGCAAACCAAAAGGGAAAATATTTGCGTGTTTCGTAGACCTCAAGGAAGCATTCGACAGAGTTGATAGAAGAATTGTAAAGGAAAGGATGATGGAGATGGGGGTGGGTGTAAAGTTAAGGAATAGGATAATGGGTATTTATAAGGAAACAAGAAATATAGTTAGAATGGGAGATGTAGAAACAGAGGAGTTTTGGACAGAAAAAGGAATGAGTCAAGGATGTCCTTTGAGCCCAACTCTATTCAACATATAACTGGCGGACCTGGAGTAGGAGATGAAAAAAGGGCAAAGTGGGGGATGCAGAATCGGGAACAAAAAAGTATGGAGTATATCTTACGCGGACGATATTGTGTTAATAGCGGATAGAGAAGAGGAGTTGAGGGGAATGCTGAGAAGGTTTAAAAAGTACCTAGAATCTAATAAAATGACATTAAGTGAGGAAAAAACAAAAATTTTAGTATTTAAGAAGAGAAAAGAAGAAGGAAGAAGATGGAATTGGGGGGACAAAGAGTTAGAAGAAGTGGAGGAGATAAGATATCTAGGGTACATACTGCAAAAGAATGGAAAAAATGACAGGCATATGGAGGAGAGGAAGAGGAAGGCAATTATGGCAATGAAGAATGCGTGGAGTATTGGGGAGAGAATATTTAAAATGAGTTATGGAAGAAGAAGGAAGTTGTACACAGCACTAGTGGAAAGTGTGGCGTTGTTTGGAGCGGAGATATGGGGTTGGGAGGAAGATGAAAGGATGGAAAGTGTACAAAGAAGGTATATGAAATGGGTTTTAGGATTAGATAGCAACACGCCAAATTATATAGTGGAGGAAGAATGTAAATGTGAAAAGATGAGAATAAAAGGGTTAAGAAGAGCATTAAAGTTTGAAGAGAAATATAAAATAAATATAAAATTAGTGAAAGAATGTATAAGGGAAAGAGATAAAGACATAGAAAGAGAGAAAATAGGGAAGGAGCCAAAAAAGAGGATAGAGGCATTGCGGGGGGAGGAAATAGGTGAGACAAGGTATATGAGAGGCATTATTTTTAAGGAAGAAGTGAGAGAGAAGATACTATTGAGAAAGGAAAGAAAAGATAGAGAAAGGAGAATGGAAATGATAGAAAGATCAAGATACAACGCAAATTATAAGAAGATAAATGCAGAGAAGGAGCCGGAATACCTGCAAAAAGAGATGTCAGCTGGGGACAGAAGAATAATAGCGTGGTTCAGGTGTGGGAATGAGTGCAAAGGCAGGGAGTATTGGAAGGAGGAAGAGGCTAAAAAATGTAGGGTATACAAAGTTAGAGAGGAGGACCTTGTGCATATAGTGGAGGAGTGCGAAAAAACGAAGAACGGAGAAAGGATGGAAAATACCTTAGGACAGGATACAAAAGGGATAGAGGTATTAAGAAAAGTCATAAGGAAGAGAAAGAAAGTAGAGAAGAAGGAAGAAGAGGAAAGAAGAGAAAACTGGATATAGAAGTGTTTTGTTATGTGTTATTTAGTTCAAAAAATTGGTTTTAGTTTAGTTTTTGTTATAAAGTTAGAATATATTAAGATAGAGTATATAAGAGATGTTAAATATTTTGTATCGGAAGCCCTCCAAACCCGAAAGGGACGGAGTATAAATAAATTAATAAAATAAATAATACTGACTAGGCTCAAAAATATTGGCCTTATTGTGATTATTCTCCTATCCTCATTCCCACCAAATATACAATCTCGATTCACACGTGACGGCATTTTCGTTCATGATAAAAAACCACTGGAGTACCGATCAAGGCGTCGGTCGCAACAGAACTGACAATTGCCATCGACGACGGAGCCTTGGAGCGTAGCAGATAAAAATAGAAAACGATCTAGAACGGTACAAGAAATTTAATTTTTCGAGTAAAAAGAAATTCGTGTACAAAAAGGGCTGCGTAAATGTAAGGATATGCGTATATTACCGTGATAAATTTAACTCCTGCTATTTACTACTATGATACAAGGAACCAGCTTCAATGCTAGTAAGTTTCGACTGTAAAGAAAGTAGAGTGCCTTTTGAAATGTATATGTTACTGCTAAAGTGCAGAAATCAGTTATTTTGCAAATTACTTAGGTATGTGCAGATAATTTAGGGTGATCCGTTAGAGTATCGAAAATTATTTCATTTCTCAAATTATCTAGGTAATCTACTAATAATCTAGATATTCTGCACAGTACCTACTAAGTAATGATAGGTTACCTACTAGGTTAAAGCGATGATAAGATGTTTGCTGGAACAACAGCAACGTTTGTGTACGCTTAAATTAACATAATGTTATTTATTTATTTTTCGACATCTAAAGGATCAAATTAACACAATCAAACAAGAATTAAATTTGTTGATAAAATTAAACATCAATCAATTAAAAAACTATAATAAAAAGAATGAAATGGTTTAAAATATTATTACAATTAACAAAATGAATTTTTAAAACATATGATAAATTTGTTTAAATATTGATTTTATTTTGTCAAATGAGAGAGAATAGTGTTCATATGTGTGAGAAAAGATTGCTAGGAAACTAAATATGACTCTTTTGTTGCCTACGGGTGTGTTTTGTTTGTTATGCGACATCGCTTGATGTATAGTCTTATCGAAACCTCCCGAATATTCACAATCCGGAAGTAAGAAAGAATCTCGAATTTTTATGATCGGTAATGTTCGGCAAACTTCGATTAAGAATGCGAGGAAATAACAAAAGATGATACAGGAGAGAATGAGTAAAAATGTTACCTGAAAAAGCCGAAAATCAGTCATTGCTAGTATTTCCTCGGCACGCTTATCAATGCAAAGTGCCTTCAGACGAAATCGGAAATAGGACTTTTTACAGAGTTTTTCTTAAGCATCGAGCATAATACTTTGATATTCTATAGAATATCAAATTACTATTTAGACAACGTTGAAAAGAATACATCCTCGAGCACAGGCCCAACGCAACACCCCCCTCCACAAGCACACCACTAATCGCTCTCACACATACAAAAAAACGAGCATGGTGAGGGTGTTGAGACTGTGTGTCCCTATAACGGAAAATCTGTATTCTTTATCCTTTATCGTACCGGAAGATGAGCGGGTTTAGAATGAAATGTTTTATACCTGCATTTTATTAAAAATCATTCGAAGAACATACTAAAAAACATATATTCTTATAACTAATTAAACACCTTTACTGCTCCGTGAATTCTTGTTTGCGGGTTTTTATACGTGGGTTTATAAGACTGTGCGCACTTGTAGAAATTGGAACTTATTCTATACCGGTGTGTTATTATATAGGGCCCACTGTTAACCAGTTAACTGTGTCGATCATTTTGCAAAGTGCGCCCTAGTGTGTGTCGCGATAATCAAGCGATGACAGATATAGTCGTCAAACACAGAGTAAGTGGCGCTGTTGAAATATTGGGTCAAAAAGATGACTTTATTTTAGAAAATGAATGAATTTATAAGTAATATTTAAACAATGGATCAACGTTAAGCTATATTTACACATAATTAACGAAAAACTTAAAAAAAAATCAAATATTTAACAAACAAACAAACAAAAATTTTTTTTTTTTTTTTT
>NW_014569861.1:27232-39714 GCF_001313835.1 Polistes canadensis
TTGTTATTCTTTAGGATTAGTTCTATTCTTTTTTTATTTTCTATATGAAATTTCTTACTACTTAACGTTATTGCTCTAAATAGTAATCCTTTAATGACCCCAATTTTTTGGCTCATTGGATGATTCGTATTGTAATTTATACATCTACCAGAGCTTGTGGGTTTCACATACCAGTTCGTTACAATGGAACCGTCTTTATTTCTTATAATACTCATATCTAGGAAGGGTAAGGTTCCATTATTTTCTACCTCCATTGTGAATTGGATCCTATTATTGACACTATTGAAGGTCTTAAGTGTTTGGTCCATTCTATCCTTAGGTATYGCTGTGACAACGTCATCAACATAAACCTTCAGGAAAGGAACTGGAAAGGGTAACATGCCTTCAATATTTTTTAGGATATAATTCATCACTAGATTGGCTAGCACTGGACTCGCTGGATTACCCATGCTAGCGCCATCCATTTGTTGGTTCTGCGAACGAATTAGAGGCTCGCGTTTTCGCGAAGCTTAGTTAATGAAAGAATCAAGTGGCATTTCATCCCTCCCCACTCCCTTATTTTGGAGGTCTATGGGAGGCAGCGGTGAAATCTTTTAAATACCATCTAATTCGATTTGTCCGTAAAGCATTGTTATCGTATGAGGCATTATTAACTTACATCCTCGAGATAGAGGTGATTCTTAGCTTGCGTCTTATCACCCATCTGTCTAATGATCTGAACGATTTGCGTGCCCTTACATCTGGTCATTTTGTAATTGGAGATTCGTTTTCGAGTCTGCCAGAGGACGAGTAAGTACAAGAATGTATCATCCGGGCGTCTATCTCTACGAATATCTGTCTAAATGTAATATATTCTTCACCTGCGATAATTAACCAGTTAAGTGTGTTTGACGACTATATCCGTCATGGAAGAATGGCAGAATTTTGTGTTTTGACGGCTATATCCGTCATGCGTAAAATTTTGATACAATTTGATATTTAAATTGTAATTATGGCGAAAACTAAATTATATTCGTAAATATTAATATGTTTAGAATGTTTAGGGGTCAGGACAAAATTTGGTAAAAACTAACAGCACCTTGGGATTTTCCCGTCGATTTAACGTCAATATACGCGCCATGAGCCTTTTCGCTCGCGTTGTAAAAATCGTGCATTTCCAATGGTTTTCCGTCACCCGCTACGTTGTGCGCGAACCTTATCTCCTCGAAGCATTGGGGAGAGAGAAAGCGAATTGCGCAAGTTGATTAGTCGAGAAGGGATACGCGTTGTTGGATGTGGTAGAGGTATTCGCGGGAGACAGTCGCCTCGATGTAGCGTCAGCACGCACCAAACGGTGCAATCTGTGCGTTCACGAACACCTTTTTTGCGATTGCGACGGTACGAGTTTCGTTTCGCCGTGATAAAAGGCTTGAAAAAAATCAACACGGTTATTATTTAACGGACGTGTTGCTAGAAAGTGCAGTAAGTTGAAGCAAATATGTCCACAGCTATCGGTAGCAAAAGACCTGGTAGTCCACAAAGCCCTACCCGTTATTCAAGATTACAAGAAATGAAAGATCTACAAAATCTGAACAATCGGCTCGCATATTATATTGACAAAGTGCGGCATCTCAGAGCGGAAAATTCCAGACTTAAGCGGCAAGTGCATACTACGAAGGAAACAACTACACGCGTGATTTTCAATGAAAAGTCTATGTATTTGTGGAAATTGTCCGATACTAGAAAATTGTTGAATAATACTGCCAAGGAACGAGCCATACTTGAGATTAATACCAAACGATTACGGGATACCAGCGAAGAACTTAAAAATAAGTGAGTATATTTATTCTGATTTTTCGTTCAATCGTTAGTAAATACGTTCGTTCTCACGTAGATTTTCCAAGTCCCTAAAAAAATATGTTTCTATTAATATTTGCACGGAATAATATAGGCAAATCTGTATAAAAGAGCAAATATTTTATTACCGAATTCTCGCGTTCAAAGCATTAAAGGCCTCAAACTCGTTGATTCTTTGCTTCAAAATATCAATTCCTGGTCGCGTTTGTCTCAATTCCTTGATAGTTGTACTGGCTGCATCGCTATTACATTGAGCATGTGAAGTCAAGTTTTTAATCTTATTTTCATACAACATTGCAATCTCTTCGCGATTTTTTTTGCACAAATTGCATTTGTGCCTCATACTGGTCACGCAATTCTTGTAACGATTGTTGTAATTTAGCTTCATATTGTTCGGCCAATCTTCCGTCTATCTCGGAGATTTCAACCTAAATAAAATATATAAACGTAAGAGATTATTAATAGAAAAATAAACAAGAAAAATGATGTGAAATAAATCTTCGAAAAATATATTATAAATAGAAACGTACCTGTCGCCTCGAACGCATTTCGGTATGTTCCTGTTCATAAACTTGATCTTCTTTGAGACTGAACTTTGAATATGATATATAAATCTTACACGCTGTAATGTTTCTTCCTCCAGATGATGACGGGTATCGTTCAAAGCTGCGTTCAAACGTTCGTTCTCATTTTCCAATTCTCTATTCTTATCCGTAATTTTTTCACGCGTAATTTGATTTTGAGTTAATTGAGATTTCAAATCATTGATTCTCGCTACGTACAAACTCAAATTTCTTTCGGCTATCTGCAAATCCTCTGTCTTTTTCTTCAATCTGTAATAATACATTAAATATGAATGTAATAATCAATGAAGTTTACCATCTCATTTGCAAAGAAACTTCTAAGAAATGCATTTCTCCTAGTCCCGTAATTTCTAATTAGATACCGGGAAGCTGATCCTAAAATAAAAGTGCCTTCCAGAAGAAGGAAACTCGAAATATCACACTTCCCCATTATTCTCAACTAAGATACCTCCTATCTCTCACTCATTTTAAATTAGATCAAACGTAAGAATTAAGAAAATTATTGAGTTCTTTCCTTTTTTTCCTATTTCAAAATAATACATTTCATTCATATTTTCAAACTCATTATTTTCTTGATTTAACTATAGTACCGCAGGAAATTACAAACCACAATTTATTATCAAACTTTTTTACTTTGAATTATTCTAAGAAGCAGCAAATAAGATATTGAACAAGAATGATTTAATTGCGTTAATCTTATTGTTACCAACAATGTTGCTCGATGTCGAATCTGCTTCAAATGTGTTTAAAACAAGTCAAAATATACGAGCAAAGGTTAGCAGAGTATTTCCCATTATTCGTAAATAAAAGTAAAGAAGTCTTTCTTAAAGTAAGAAAATAAAAAAAAACATGCTTGTAGTGTACGTGATCTTAAGCACGTCGATCATGATATCCGTTGCTATTTGCGATGGTGCGAAGTGGAGATTTCTAACGAAAAAGTAGTTTAAGGTGACATAAGCAGGAAAGAAAAGACAACAACAAGGTATTTCTAGATTAAGGCGAAAATGCTTCTCAATCTACAGAACTATTTCTAGAATAAGTAAAGATGTTTTCCTGATAGGTAAAGCTACAAGAAATGTTGTCCTCCGTTGTTATGATATGAAGGAATGAGAGAGTATGTGTGCATGCGTGTGTACGTGTGTTTAGCGTCGATGAAGAAATAAGCGATGTAAGACAAAAGCGAATATAAATATACATATAGGAGAAAGCGTGTATGTGTACACGAATTTCTATTATCTATTTTGATTATTCTCTTTTCTGTACGAGCAAGGTTAGAGGATTGTTTTTTTTCCATCGACGGTTTACCTATTTCGGTATTGGCTCTTGTTCGAATAATGTAACTAGTGTCGTTATTAACCCTTTGCATTCGAGAGCTCCAGAGCAGAGCAATTTAAAATTTGTCTTCAAACTCGAGGGCTTCGCTACGGAGACAATGCAAATAATTTTCAGTTTTTAACATAAGAACAAAAACAAATCGTAAAAACTAGTTGTAGGATGTTAAACCGTTGGTGACAAATGACGAATGCGTCAGGGTTGCGGTATCATTACCTTACATGTGAAGATGATTTTTTCACTATAATCGCTTTGAGTTGCTAGTAATATGAATGAAAAGAAACTTCGAGAGCAATGGGTTAACTATTTTAAGAGGTGGGATGTTGTTAATTTCCATGATCAAAGCTTTTTTGTCATGGGCTTGAACACGCGGTTACCCGTGTTACCGGTTGAACGTATATTAACATACGTTACAATGTATCGTAATGTAAGCGGTAAATAAACATGTCCGTATTTACTAACGATTGAACGAAAAATCAGAATAAATATACTCACTTATTTTTAAGTTCTTCGCTGGTATCCCGTAATCGTTTGGTATTAATCTCAAGTATGGCTCGTTCCTTGGCAGTATTATTCAACAATTTTCTAGTATCGGACAATTTCCACAAATACATAGACTTTTCATTGAAAATCACGCGTGTAGTTGTTTCCTTCGTAGTATGCACTTGCCGCTTAAGTCTGGAATTTTCCGCTCTGAGATGCCGCACTTTGTCAATATAATATGCGAGCCGATTGTTCAGATTTTGTAGATCTTTCATTTCTTGTAATCTTGAATAACGGGTAGGGCTTTGTGGACTACCAGGTCTTTTGCTACCGATAGCTGTGGACATATTTGCTTCAACTTACTGCACTTTCTAGCAACACGTCCGTTAAATAATAACCGTGTTGATTTTTTTCAAGCCTTTTATCACGGCGAAACGAAACTCGTACCGTCGCAATCGCAAAAAAGGTGTTCGTGAACGCACAGATTGCACCGTTTGGTGCGTGCTGACGCTACATCGAGGCGACTGTCTCCCGCGAGTACCTCTACCACATCCAACAACGCGTATCCCTTCTCGACTAATCAACTTGCGCAATTCGCTTTCTCTCTCCCAAATGCTTCTTTACGAACGCTGTTCACTTGAGGATTTTTCTTTTGTTAGCGCTGATCTCATATCATCGTCCCTTCCAAATGCCCATAATTCGCTCTGATTGGCCAACGCTCAGCCATCAATGCCGGTTCACTCCTTCGTTTTGTTTCTCCCTACTTCTCTCTATATTACAATCGTATTAACAGCGTTCTACAGGTTAGAACTTTGGCTAATAATTCCAACAATTTCATTCACACGTTTTATAACGATTAAAACTTAAACATTGTCGTATTTTTTTATTTATTTGTTAAAAAGTCTCTTGTTTCTGTTATCGTTTAGGTTCTTTCTTTTTGCTCAACTAATAACAGAACAGAATTTTTACATTGCAGCAGCAAAAAGACAACGTCCTACGGCGCACGCATCGTATTAAATTTTAATTGGAGCTGGGGTGTACACTTCCGATCTTTGAATTTTTCTAATAATTCATTTCATTCGTTAGAAAAAACATGGATGATTTCCCATTTGTTACATGGTAGAAATACTATGTGTATACGAAGTAAAGAATAACATTTTTAATATTAAAAATTACACTTTGCACAATGTACTGGAAATCAAAATTTGTAGTCTATTACATTAATTGAATATTTGGGTGCAAGGTTAATAATAACCATTACTAAGAAGGTACATTATATAAATAAATATTCTATCATGATATATTTAATAACCAATAGTAACAAAGGTAGGTGTCTCTCGTATGTACTTGTCGCAACTGAACAGCACTCTTTATTGTATGGTACAAGCTTGAATTCGTATATATAACGTTGTATATAATATATGTGTGTGTATACATATATACATACATATATATGTTCTTGAAAAATTTCTTTATACCTTAACAATGAGATATCATTAGAAAAAGAGAATCTGCTTCCGTTATTGTAACATAATAAATATAATGCATCATCATCAATTACTATGTTACATTGCTTCTGAATAAACGATTAAACTTACAAAATTTAATGACTTTTACAATCCTAAATAGAAATATTCTTTTTATTTAAGAGAATATAATTCTTCCTAATATAATGTTATATAGTAAATACAATATATAATTTTTTATCTTTTACTTTTTTATTTATATATATAATTAATATCTATTATATTATGAAATGAGATACAATTCGGTAGTAATCGGTGTATATACACATAACTCCATTTCAATGTTATATACAGTTCTTTTTGGTCTTACGGAGCAATGTTGCTTCAGTCGTCTTTGGTAGTAACGTCATAGAATTTTAATTGAACCAATCTTGAATCAATAACACAAGACGGTTTTCGTTAGCATGTCTGTTCCCTAAGTTTGTATACAACATTTTCAGTCTTTGCCATTTATTACTCGCATCTTTCACAGCAATTACCGCACACACACATCAGGTAAAACAGTCGATATTTCTAAAAGCATTTTTAATAATACCCTCGTGTACATGGAAAACTCTGCGCAAAGAATATAATGTAAAGTAATCCAACGTAACTATATGTACAAACGAACAAMAAAAATTGTTATTTATTTTGTGTTATTTTTTAAATAAGAAGAATTAGGTATGATATATTTTGTAGCAAAATCACAAAATCCACGAACGAAAAAATTACTAAATCAAGTACTTTACTCGGTTTTCTTTGTTTYTTTTTGTTTCACAAGAAATGCACCGTATTTCTTTATAATAATCAGCATACTTCTGACTAATGGTAAAATGTTAATTTATAATCAAATATATTCACTCCCGTTTGTCCAATTGAACATACAAGATTATCTTTTTCTAATTAATCTCTCATCTATTTTGTAAGCGTCTCATTAAGTAATGCTAAATTGAGAAGAAAACAAATACAGATAAGATGATGAAAATAAAGTAGCAAAAAGATATACATGTACGTAAGCAATACAAATATAATCTTGRATCATCTATATTATAATCGTTTTTTGATTCGTTTGAGAATACATTGTTAGAATGTTATGAACTTTTAGCGAACTCATCAACATACTTAATATTATCATTCAACACATTCAATGGTTAACTCGACGCATTCCAAGGAAATGGATTTTATTGAGACACATTTACTAAGTATCTATCCTAACAATCCATAATCGAATAAATAATGTAAAATAATATACGTATATCTGCTTGCGTGTTATGTAAAAGGTACATTAGGAAATAAGATATAAAAATCCTCACTCACAATATTGTGGCCTGCGAAGCCCCCTCGTACCTCTTTCGGTGTCATGTACTCGATAGTACCGCAAAACGAGTATGCTCGAGCGTTGTCTCTGTATATGATACCCAACTGAAATAAGAGAGTTCTTTATAATTATCATTGAATTATTGGAAATACCACAGGCGTGGGCCAAAAATTTCTAATTTCACTCACATTTTAAATGCAGTTATTCTGATTGTTTATTTTTCATTCGTATTATTTTTACTTGACTCGAAAGAAAACAAAAAAAGAAAAATGAAGAGAAATAATATTTCAAAGCTTGAAATAAAAACATCATAAATGTGCAATCTTAAAAAAAAAAATAATTCCTCCACGAAGAATCGAACGGTAACTACCAACGCGAGAAGCAGAGACGACACTACTTACGCTAGCGTGCTATTTGACAAAACTTCAATTTTTTTCTTACAATTTTTATGACTTTGAAGATGAATAAAAATGCATTTCTGTTTTCTTATAACATAATAAAAGTGAATTAAAATTATGTCTAGACAAAAAATAAATTCCACATTTTTAGAATATCTTTTCCTGTATATCTTGAATTCATTTTATGTGTAGATATAAAATTCTTCTTTTTAAAATATGTATTCAATTTGATATACAAATAAATTTTTGTGAAGGAAAAAATTTATATCAATTAATTATGCAAATTAATTTTATGTCGAGATACAAAATAATTTATTATTTTTACTCATGACTAAATAATAATAGTTTCTATTAAAATGAATTATTGTTTTTCTTTTAATCAAGGTTCACTATTTTTGACAATAAATAAAAAAACGGCGTGCCATAAGCATCAAGATTCGATTTAAAAATGCCGCGCTTATACGCCGATATATATATAGATATACAGAACGCTCGACACTCGATCGTCAAAACGAAAATACTCGCTATCGCTTGAACAGATAGAAAGAGAGAAATATCCATTTCTTTTCTCACTCGCACTCGCATTCACGACCGAGAGATCCCAAGATAACGCACACTAGCTCGCTCTAGTGTAAAGGCCAACGAAGAGGCGTGGCTTGCCCCCTCTCTTACAATTACTTCTCACCTTCATTTTCTCGCTTATTTTTGGAAATACGAAGATACACCTTACAACATTTTTTATGTATTTTTCAATTGCGCACAACTTGTGTTTAAAACTTCTTTCGAATAAATTCTAAGATACGGCCTTTTTTTACCCTTTTTACCCTGTTTCTCATAAATGGCACATTGGAGTGCAAAAAAACGAGCACCATTCGATTCTGCGTCGTTAATTTACCATTGTATTAATTTACAATTACTTTAGACGAAAAAGTTCTTCTTTTCCTCTTATTTACAGGCCTATATCCTATATCTATCCAAAACTAATATTACATCTTAAAATATTTCGTACATATTATCTTTTTAAGAATATTGTTTACATATTAATTTCTTAAAATATTCCTTAGATTTTGTTCTTTTATTCGCGTTCGAAGGTTCTTCCACTTCAATGTCTAAATGTTGAATTTCGTGTTTTTCTATCAATGCTATTGCAACTTTCAGTAAAAATACTTTCTATGTCGTTTTATTATTACTTTTTTTTTTCTTGAACTAAAAATGAATTAAAAAGAGCAGCATTAAAAAAATAAGGCATTACTTTTTTTTTTGTCCATTTCGTGCTTTTTCGAAAAATATTGTTTAAATATTTTTAATTTAATAAAATAAATAATTTAATAAAAATTTAGCTTTAATTTAATTCAACGTTAAATTTCAAATGTACCTTGTCAAGGTCTTTAATATTTATATTTGACAAAGTGATTTTTAAATTTCCTATAAATTTTAAACAGAGTTATTACGCCGTTTGTTGTCGGAATTTTCCAAGGTTAATACACAAGTTTAATAATAGCTTCTTTTCTTACAATATTACGAAAATATTATCTCCTCTAACTTCTGTTTCCTTATTTAGCTGAATCCGGTTTAAACCAGATTAGTTAATATTATTCTAGCTTTTTTTTGGTTGGTCCTCGACGTTTTTGCCTATTTACCAAAACGAGGAAATAGTATTTCTGCTAAATTTTTTCTATTCTTCAAATGGAATATTCGTTGGCAAAAACAGAAGCGTAAGACTCTTCTAGATTTCGTCAGCTTACTTTTTTCCCCCCTTAGTTCATTGCCTGTTTAATTTGCGTCGTTCGTTTACAAGTAGTGCGTAGCGAAAGCACAGTACCAGAAATTATGGAAAAGTCTTTGCTCACTCTCCTTGACTGCTTAAAGTAAATATACATCGAATTATTTTTTATAAAAGAATTTCAAATTGACGAAATATTCAACGTATTTCATAGAATGCCGTAGAGAAGACAAAAATTCTCTCGGCTTAAATTTCTCGCAATAAATTTTACCTTTCGATTTTTAATAAATGAGACTTTTTATTCAATAAATTTAATATTTGTCTAAACTTTGATTAAAACCTTTCAGTTCCCAGCATACGGGATTTTCCAGTTTTGACAATTAATTAATATAAAATACTTTTCGGCCCTCAATAAATATGATTTTTTTATTAAAAAATTTTGTATTGGTCAAAGCCTTGATTATGACCTTTCGGTTCTCAATAAATGAGATTTTCCGGTTTTGATAAATAATTACCTTCGTAATTGTCGAGACATTGATTATGATTTTTTGGTTCCCAATAGGTGAGACTTTCCAATACCGACAAATACTAAAATTCAAATTACCTTTCGGCTCCCAATATATGAGATTTTTTAGTTAAAACGCTTACTTCACTGTTAACTGTAATAATATCTTATCAACGTAGTTTACTCAAGACTGCAAATTACTTTGAAAGACAATTTTGTGACAACAAAACTTTGATTTTTAATCACAATTCAATTTTTATTATTTATTTTATTTTCAAAATTTATGTATTTTATAAATGTTCTTTCATAGAAATATCCAGAAACAAACTTGAATTTCCCCGGATGGAAAAACGAGTAATCAAATTGATCACGTTCTGACGGATAAACGACGGCACAAGAATATACTTGATGATAGATCATATAGAGGGGCGCGAACTGCTACTCAGATCATTTTTTGGTAATTGCTAGGGTAAGGGAACGTCTTTCGATAAATAAGACAAACAGGCAGAGGATAGAAAATAAACGGTTAAATGTACAAAGTTTTACCGAAGTAGAAAAAGGGGCAAAGTACGCGGCTAAAGTATCGAACAGACTCGCGACCGTGAAGGAAATAGACGAATCGGATGACAACTTGGTTAATAAATTATGGGAAAACGTATGCGACGCGATAGTTAAATCAGCGAAAGCCACCGTTGATTTTTGTAAAAGGTACAAAAACAAGCCGTGGTTTGACGAAGATTGCGAGAAAACCGTTAAAGTCCAAAATGAAGCGCGTATCACATGCCTGACCAAAAACATGGATGAAACCCGGAACCAGTTTCTAAATATTAGACAAGCGGCGCATAATATGTTTAAAAATAAGAAGCGGCAATACCTAAAACGGAAAATAGAAGAGATAGACGAGAATTGCGAAAGCAGCAACGTCTGTGGTATGTACTTGGGGATAAATAACTTTAAGAAGGTATTCCAAGCTAGGACGGAAATGGTGAAAGATAGGAACGATAATTTGATTACAGATGCAACGGGAATACAAAATATGTTGAAAAACTATTTTGACCGGTTATTAAATGTTGAATTTGAAAACGACCAGGAAATAGAGAGTTTTGAGTTCTACGCGGCAGATCCTACGATAAATGAACCGACAATTTCGGAAGTAGAAAGCGCGATCAAATAATTAAAGAATTATAAAGCACCGGGTATCAACTTGATTCTGACGGAACTAATTAAATGTGAGGGGAAGTAGATTACTAGAAGAAATTCATAAAMTAATTAAATTATTATGGAATAAAGAAGCATTGCCGGAACAATGGAAAGATTCAATTATAATCCCGATTTTTAAAAAAGGGGACAAAATGAATTGCTATAACTACCAGGGCATTTCACTTCTACCCACGTATTATAAAATCCTGTCGAATATTTTACAAACGAGGAATGTGCCATATGCAGACGAGATTATCGGGGATCATCAATGCGGTTTTAGGAGAAATAGATCGACTACTGACCAAATCTTTACTATTCGGCAAATCAAACATAGGAAGCTTTCAGTATAATAACGGGTTAAAACAGGGGACCGCACTGTCACCTCTTCTATTCTATCTAGTGCTAGAATTTGCTATTAACTCTTTCGCTACGAGCGTCGCCTATGGGCGACATCGTCTGCCTGATATTCTGCTCAACTAAAGAAAATCTGAGCTAATTGTGTTTCTTGGCCAATAACTTGATATAATGGTAACTCGACGACGCTGAATCGAATGGTGCTAATTTTTTTGACATTGGATTAGGATATCTTTGAGAAAAAGAATAAAACAGGGTAAAAAAGTCATATCTTAGAATCTAGGCATTAATTCGAAAAAAGTTTTAAACAAAAGTTTTAGAGAATTGAAAAATACATAAAAAATGTTCTAAGGTGTATCTTCGTATTTGCAAAAATAAGCGAGAAATATTGGTAAAATTGATTTTAGGAGTGGGCACAAGCCTACTTGGTCTTTACACCCGAACGAGCTAGTGTGCGTTATCTTGGGGTCTCTCGGTCGTGAATGCGAGTGCGAGTGAGAAAACAAATGGATATTTCTCTCTTTCTATCTGTTCAAGCGATAGCGAGTATTTTCGTTTTGACGATCGAGTGTCGAGCGTTCTGTATATCTATAAATATATCGGCGTATAGGCGCGGCATTTTTAAATCGAATCTTGATGCTTATGGCACTCCGTTTTTTTATTTATTGTCAAAAATAGTGAACCTTGATTAAAMGAAARACAATAATTSATTTTAACARAAACTATTATTATTTAGTCAACAAATTATGTATTTTAGGAAATTTTAAATTAAAGATTTGTTGTCTCGTAAATATTTATTTGTGTATCAAATTGAATACATATTTGAAAAAGAAGAATTTTATATCTACACATAAAATTAAATCAAGATATACAGGAAAAGATATTCTAAAAACGTGGAATTTATTTTTTTTCTAGACATTATTTTAATTCATTTTTATTATGTTATAAGAAAACAGAAATGTATTTTTATTCATCTTTRATATAATGAAAATTGTAAGAAAAAAATTGAACTTTTGTCAAGTGGCACGCTACCGTAAGTAGTATCGTCTCTGCTTCTCACGCGGGTAGTTACCGTCCGATTCTTCGTGGGGGAATTATTTTTTTTTTAAGCTTTTCTATCCATAAGTAAATACAAATTTTTTTTACATTTCTTAATTTTTCATTATACACAGGAAAGAAAATTAAAATATTACAAAAAATTTGAAGCAATAAATTTTTTACCATCTTGCGTAAATAAAGGAAGA
>NW_014569861.1:40230-43741 GCF_001313835.1 Polistes canadensis
ATGACGGAACAATAATATTTAAATAAAAACATTACGAGTATAATAATTATACACAGATATTAATAATAACAAGAGAAAAGAGAGAGAGAGAGAGAGAGAAACAGTAAACTCAGCCTCGAWCGTACTTTTTTTTATCTACGACTCATTGCCACTCTGCTTCTGTTTTTATTCGTACTTCTACATATTTCCTATTCTTTTGTTGATCTATTGCGAAAGAATAAAACATCGTTTAACCAGTTGCCACACACTTTTAATTTGAAGATCGTGCTCAGAAACACACTTTTTTTTATTTCGGAGCGATAGGGCATGCGAAGACGCATAAAAAAAAACAATTGATATGCTGTCTGGCATACTGTATCTTTTTTTTAATATATTATTCAATAATTAACAAGTGTATGCGTTAGTACACTTCGTACTAATGCTATACCTTTTTTATTAATTAAAATGTGCACGACGGCTGTAGCCGTTGTAAGCAAACGTACATATCAACAAAAATCAGACGGCTATAGCCGTCATTTGCGGCAACGGGTTAACAAATCATTCGCGTACATACGCTCATCAATCCTCTCTCTATCTGTCTCTCGGATATATTCACGTTCGTTTCGAAATTTGGGGCAATCTATTGCTATGTGTTTGATGCTCATTTATTCATTGCATACTTAACAATTTTGTTTGGGATTTCCACTAAATAGGTAGCCGTGGATGGTGTTAGTGTGTCCGGTAGTATGTTTTCTTTTACCAAATTCGACGGTTTATTATCTTYATAAAAGATATTTACAAAAGTACGGAGTTTTTCTGGAATCGTAGTGGGCCAGTGTTCTTCCCAGTATGTTTTAATTCTTTTATTGTGCGATTTTTGGATGTCAGTATATACCGGGTGTAATGTCTTTTTAATTTCTGGGTTATTTGTTGATGTTTTAGCTGTGTTATCTGTTTCTTTATTCACTGAATTTTTGWTTCTTATCGTAGCAGAAATCAGGCAGTTATACAACGAAATGTTTCGGGAAATGCGTTAAGTTGCAAATATTTCTTTAAAAACAAAGTATCTAACAAAGCGTGTAAAATTTAGAAATGATTTCTTCATTGTATAATATTTTTTCAATAGTGGCGAATATTGAAAATTTATTTTGTGGTAAAAATTTGCACTAATTTTTTAGAATTTTCAAAAAGAAAATGATAAAGAAATTTTGTAAAAAATGATATAGTAGTGAAGAAGAAACCCTTTCTAAGCTTACAAGAAATCAGATAGTAGCGATGATGGACAGCAGAAAATAAAAATCGACAGCTTCTCTGATTCTGATTTCGATAAGAGATTCAATATTGCATTATGATAATGACTATAATGAAGATACTTTCGAGATTTTGCTGGAATTAGTCATTGAGAACGGAGAAAAAGTCAATGATTCCGAAAACAATACAATTTAATTTATTAAATAAAGTAGATTTTATTGAAGAAACTGTAATTAAATTTGGTAAGAAATCATTTTTGTATTATTTTAATTAAAAATTGAATATTTTGTTTGTATATTAACACTATTACGTCCAGTGTCTCCCCGTTCGTGCCACGCGGAAATAATTGTCTTCTTAGAACCTTGGAAAAACCGTTGTTGATAAGCGAAATTATGTAAATCAGTTCGACCGGCACGATTCGAAAGAATTAGATTAGATATTTTTTTATTTTTTTTAAACACCTACAAATATTCTTTATAAGTGGTCAAATAATCGTCACCCAAGTACGGATGACTGTGCATACTCAGAACTTTTACCGTCGCGCATACGTCACACCCAGTCAACGTGTCAACAAAATTTCTCCGCTACAAATTTTCCACTATTATCTCTACTAAAAAATGCAGCATCTACGAACTATGTAGACGGACATTGCTACTGTTGGACAATTATCCTAGGGAAGGGATCATTTCTTCCTATATAAACCGTCCATTCAATTGCATCGCATCAGAATCAATGTCACCAGAATCATTTCCTTCAGCCCTTCCCTTTTTTGGAATTCCCACTTCGCGTCATCGCGGATAACAATTAATCGTATGATAACTGTGTTTTTAATGTTAATATAAACATATGCATGCACGGCAAATGCACAATTGACACGCCAATTAGTTACAACACGACAAAAGAAACAACAACGTTTTGTGTAGCTTTTGTTTTTACACTAATATATACATCTTTTGAATTATTCTGGTTCTCACAGTATATATATACACTTGACACTTGAATTATATATATATGTTACCGTCCAAGCGGGAAATCAGACAATATTAGTAAATCCTCGTTATTAATATGAATATGAAGAGCCTTCAGACGAAGTCGGAAATGGAAAAATTCTATGGAACATAATACTTTGATATTCTATAGAAAATCAAATTACTATTTAAAAAACGTTGAAAATAATACATCCTCGAGCACAGGATGGTGCTTTTTTTTTATATAGAATTTCAATGTATTAACATTCCGTTATATTTATATATCGTATATCTATTGTTTAATCATTGTTTTTAATATCATAATCTGAATATTTTAAAGAGCCTAAATTAATATATTAAGTCTGATTCCGATAATATACCCGATATAATTTCTGTATGGTCAATGAAATTATATTTCATGACATTAGATTTAATGATGGTGATTTGGAACAATGTCGACAATATTGGAATTATTTTCGCTACATTGGATGTCAATTTGTGTTTCGACGACAATTTTTTCTTCTGTTGTAATTAAAGACAGATCAGAGAAACAATGTTTACCATGCTGGAATAATCTTTCATTTTAACCTCAGTTATATATTCTTGATCACCACCATTTGAAATATTTCATGATGCATTTAATATCGAAACGCGTTCAAACATAAACTTTAATTTAATATAATGTTTTAATTTCTGCATAAAAAAACACTATAATCTTGTAATAAAACATGTGTATGATCTTTCGATTAATATAAACGAAACTTATCGTTCAAAAGCATCTTCTATAGATCATCGCATATTATTTGCTCGATGCATTTTTAAAATCAACTGACGGGTTCGACTTCCCCTTCTTTTATTTTATTTTATTTTTTTTTTGAGTCAATTAGAGTCAATCAATCAAATTTATAATTAGAATGAAGTTCATATGTCTTTTTATTAATTTTTGATCTTACATTTGTTTACAGATAGAACGAGACTCGCCTGCGTAACGGCAATAACTGTTGGTGTCGGTACAGTGGTTTTCTTCTTTTGGTGTTGGCGGAACCGTAAACTGAAATATCAACTACCTTCGAAATGGAGGAAAGTCGGTGAACTTAAGGGGTTACATGGGTTTGGGACTTCCAAAAAAATTTTTGAATTCTACAACTCTTCTAGAATATTGTATTCAATTTTGAAGTCGATAGGAGTAGTAGTTTTAAAGATAGAACCCTGGGAAGTTCCACTCTTTAATTGCTCTTATACCAGCACTCAAATCTTTAAACGCGTTTTTTTCAAAACGCTTTTTCTAGAGTCGGTTGTCAAGATTTGTCGAA
>NW_014569861.1:43851-47562 GCF_001313835.1 Polistes canadensis
AAATCTAAATTTCAATTTATTTCTTTTTCCTTTGTCCAGTTTCTAGTTTTAAGTATTCACTAAAAGACCCTATTTTTTCAACAGAAAAACCCCCACCGTTTATAAGTTCTGCTGTCAACGCGAAAACACTTTTTTTCAGTGGGGTCACCGGAAATGACGTCGCAATGAGTTTAAATTATTTTTCAACCAAAATTTTAGAAAATGTTCTTTAAATATGTATCTTAAATGCTATTAAAAGTTTGAATAAGAATATCATTTTTTATATAGAAAAAAAAATTGTTGAAAATATGCTATTTTTACCCGGTGTAAACCCATGTAACCCCTTAACGATCTCGTTACATATCCGGTAAAGTCATTAGGTCCAATTAGATATACGACGATGGAGTGTACTGTATTGGGTCTCAGAGTTGGGTGTTTACGTGATCGGACATTATTGGTAATTGATATTTATGAACACTTTGTCACTGCTCGACAATTTCCAAAAATGATGCAGGTAACAACATTTTTTCATTAATTCTTTTTATTAATCTTCAGTAATATCATTAATTTCTAATAGTTTAAGAAACAAAAAATATCTTATTTAATTATAAATTATTATTAAAAATATGTTTAATATATATTTGTATTTATTACATATGAACTTATTAGATTTATTTATAACAATGAATGATTTATTTCTTACAAACGTAACGATTGTGAAAGCAACAAAAATATTTGGACACATAGAACTAAGATCAAGTATCATAATATATTTTTAATTATTAGTAATATTTTAAATTTCGATTCATCTAAAAATATTATTTTTTTCAAGAAGGAATTTTTATCTGGTGAATTTTAATCTTTTCTTCTTATTAATATTACTAATGTATGGTTTCTTTCTAGGAACCCTAACATGATAATTATTTTTACTTAGCACTCTTCTACATAATACTAGATATACATCTTTCTTAAAGTTCTGGTTAACTATTGTTGCAAGTTTTGTAGAAGTAATCTTTGGAATTTCTTTTATTTCACGGATCAAAGCTGTTTCTTCTCGTTCCGTTAACTTCTTTGGTCATCCTGAACGGTATTTATTTTTTATAATTCCTTCAGATTTAGACTTTTTTATAATGTAATGTATCGTAGATCTATTTATATTTAAATTTTACTTATTTCACCATATGTTTTTCCTTCATTGCGCCATTTAACAATTAATATTCTATTACTTTCAGAACTTTCAGATCTTCTCGGACTCATGATCATATCGTAATATTTCACGACGAATACTGAACTGTTACTGACAAATGTGTATAAGGAAACAACTAACGACATTCTATGTATCCATTTAGTACTGGAAAAATTTTTATTTTCATTAAATCTCGATCTTAGTTTTATATGTCCAAATACTTTTGTGACTTCAGCAATTGTTACGTTTGTAAGAAATAAATCATAACTGTTGTATATATATTTCAATTTGCCATAATAAATAATAGATTGAAAGCGAAAGGTGGGAAGCTGTATGTGGCTTTCCTTGACTTTAAAGCAGCATTCGATAGGGTAAACAGAGACAGGATGATAGTAAAATTAAAGGAAAATGGGATAGAAGGTAGAATGATAGAGACAATAAAAGAGATATATAAGGAAACAGGAGCGGAAGTAAAGACTCAGGGGAAAATCACGGAAAGCTTTAGAACAGAACAGGGAGTGCGGCAAGGTTGCGCGCTAAGCGCAGTCTTGTTCGACTTGTACATAGATGATCTGGAGGAAAGATGGATTGCGAAGAATGAAGGGGGAGCAGTAATAGGGAAACAAAAAATATTTGCAATAAAATATGCAGATGACGTTGCGGCACTGGCGGAGACTGCGGAAGGGTTGAGAAGCATATTAAAGGATTTAGAAAAATGGGCACAAGAACACAAAATTGGAGTAAACAAAAAGAAAACAAAGATCATGATCTTCAGAAACGGAGAAAAAGTTAAAAAAGGGGAGGAATGGGAGATTAATAAGACAAAAGTGGAGGTAGTAAGGGAATTTAAATACCTGGGATATTGGTTTGCAAATAAAAATTCGGTTTGGGTGCATGGAAAGAAAACAACTGGAAAAGCGCAAAATGCGGCGAATATGGTATGAGGGATTTTGAAAATGGCAAGGAGAAATATTATGGAGGATAGGCTATTCCTATTAAATTCAATTGTGAAAGCGGGGGTTATGTATGGAGTAGAGATAGGGGGGTTGGGAGAAATAAAGATATTTGAAAGGATACAGAGCAGATACTGTAAAATGGCATGAACAGGACAACGCCAAATTACATATGGAGAAGAGAGCTGGGAATTCCAACAATAGAATTCATGATAAGGAAAAGAGCGTTGCGTTACATCAAGGAGGTGTTGGAAATGGAGGATTCAAGGTGGCCAAAAATATGTGTGATGGAGGAGATAAGAGCCATAACGAACGGTAAACCCTCAAAATGGGGAGAGAATTTAGTCAGTGTGCTGAGGGAAATGAGTATTGAGGACTTGATAGAGATGATAAGGGAAAGAAGAGATAGTGTGAAGATAGGAGAATAGATAAAAGCGGGACTTGAAGAATTGAAAGGGAGAAACTTAAGGGAAGAGGAGGAAAAAATATGGAAGTCAGCATATAATAGTATGTACAAGCATTTAATGGAAAACGATGAAATGCCATGGAAGTATTGGTCAGAAGAAGGAATGGGGGAGGGGTAAAAGAAGTTTGGGCAAGGGTAAGATGTGGCAACTTAGGAAAGGCAGGAAAGAAAGGAGAAAAGGACTGGAAATGTAGGTTATGCAGAGAGTATGTAGAGACGTTGGAGCACCTGATAATCTGTGATAGAGGAAGGGAATTGGTTATCGAGAAGGGAAGGAAGGAAGTAGAGGAGTGGAGTAGAGGAAGGTGCTATAAGAGGGGAATTAATAAACATGTTAGGCGGTAAGATTCAGGTTGGGATGTGTGAATTTTTCAGGAAAGTAAAGGAGTTGTGAAAAGAAGGAGGGCAGATGAGGATGGGAGGGAAGGCGAAGACGAACTCGAGTGAGATTTAGGTAGTTATAATTTTTAGATAGTATAATTTTAAGATTAGTGATAATTATTGGTAGACGAGAGGTGAGTTAAGAATAAACAAAAAATGTAAGATAAATATAAGTGAAATACCGATAAGACATTGTAAAAGCTTTGTAAGTTGTGCAATAAAAACCTGATTATATATATATTTCGATTTGCTAGAAACTATACCTGTATAATCTACAGAGTCATACCTCCATCCAATGTTAATAATATGTCAGTAAGTGTTCAATAATACACTTAATATAATTAATAAAATATTTCATGGCAACCGTTCAAATACTTTCGTGAGTCACTGTATATTTACAGGTTGTAAATTGACCTAAATCATTTTGATAATTAATCAATTGTAAAAATTATTTAATTTCTCTCTCTCAATAATGACAAAATTAAATATCACTTAAAACATACAATATTTTGTTTTAATCCAATTTTGTTTATAAGTAATAAGAATAAATAAAATAGAAGTAGTATTTTTCATTTTTAACGGTAATTATATTTATATATTGTAACAAGTTTAACGTAAGATATTATTACAMTGTATATATGATCTTTATGGGACAATGTTTTGAAATATTCATGATGCACACGTCACGAACGTGACAGCAAGTATTGGCGCATTTTGTGAACATTTTCAACATTTTTTATCGCTTA
>NW_014569861.1:48792-50615 GCF_001313835.1 Polistes canadensis
AAATTCAAAAAATGTATATTTAGTGTAAGAACAAAAGCTACACAAAGTGTTGTTGTTTCTTTTGTCGTGTTGTAATTAACTGGCGTTTCAATTGTGCATCTGCCGTGCATGCATATGTTTACATTAACCTCAAAAACACAGTTATCATACGAATTATTATTATCCGCGATGACGCGAAGTAGGGATTCCAAAGAAAGAAAAGGGCTGAAGGAAATGATTCTGGTGACATTGATTCTGATGCGATGCAATTGTACAGACGGTTTATATAGGAAGAAATTATCCCTTCAATAGGATAATTGTCCAACAGTAGCAATGTCCGTCTACATAGTTCGTAGATGCTGCATTTTTCAGTAGAGATAATAGTGGAAAATTTGTAGCGAAGAAATTTTGTTGACACGTTGACTGGGTGTGACGTATGAGCGACGGTAAAAGTTCTGAGTAAGCACAGTCACCCGTACGTGAGTGATGCTTATTTGACCACTTATGAAGAATATTTGTAGGTGTTTAAAAAAAATAAAAAAATATCTAATCTAATTCTTTCGAATCGTGCCGGTTGAACTGATTTACATAATTTCGCTTATCAACGGCGGTTTTTCCACGGTTCTAAGAAGACAATTATTTCCGCGTGGCACGAACGTGGAGACACTGAACGTCATAGTGTTAATATACAAAAAAAATATTTAATTTTCAATTAAAATAATACAAAAATGATTTCTTACCAAATTAAATTACAGTTTCTCCAATAAAATCTACTTTATTTAATAAATTAAATTGTATTGTTTTCGGAATCATTAACTTTTTCTCCGCTCTCAATGACTAATTCCAGCAAAATCTCGAAAGTATCTTCATCATAGTCATTATCGTAATGCAATATTGAATCACTTATCGAAATCAGAATCAGAGAAGCTGTCGATAGAATAGTATTAATTTTTCTTTTCTGCTGTCCATCATCGCAACTATCTGATTTCTTGTAAGCTTCGAAACAGGTTTCTTCTTCACTGCCATATCATTTTTTACAAAATTTCTTTATCATTTTCTTTTTGGAAATTCTAAAAAATTAGTGCAAATTTTTACCACAAAATAAATTTTCAATATTTGCCACTATTGAAAAAATATTAGGAAATTGAGAAATCATTTCTAAATCTTACACGCTTTGTTAGATACTGTGTTTTTGAAGAATTATTTTCAACTTAACGCATTTCCCGAAACATTTCGTTCTATAACTGCCTAATTTCTGCTACGATAAGAAACAAAAATTCAGTGAATAAAGAAACAGATAACACAGCTAAAACATCAACAAATAACCAAGAAACTAAAAAGACATTACACCCGGTATATACTGACATCCAAAAATCGCACAATAAAAGAATTAAAACATACTGGGAAGAACACTGGCCCACTACGATTCCAAAAAAACTCCGTACTTTTGTAAACATCTTTTATGAAGATAATAAGCCGTCGAACTTTGGTAAAAGAAAACATACTACCGGACACACTAACACCACTCACGGCTACCTATTTAGTGGAAATCCCAAACAAAATTGTTAAATATGCAATGAATAAATGAGCATCAAACACATAGCAATAGATTGCCCCAAATATATCGATGAAAGAATAAAGTACAGAATTCCAGAAGACTTGAAGACTGCTCTTTCACTCAGGAAACATCACAGTGACATTATTAATTTTTTAAAAACAATAAATATTTTTAAATATATATAACACTTAATATAGCTATATATTGTTACATGGGTCAAATTTCTTTCGTTTAGTAATAATAAAATACTTCAATAATTCAAATAATTATAATAATAATACTTCAA
>NW_014569861.1:52677-55887 GCF_001313835.1 Polistes canadensis
ATATAAAAATACAAATTTCTCTGAGAAAATACATATTATTTAATTAGCATAAAACATGTTTATAGAAATCATTTCGGATAACTACACTTTAGATACGTGTGTAATCAATAAATGCAATAATAAATTAGCACACTTTTATATGTTATTGCAAAACTTTATCATCATATTACAGCAAATTCAGACGATAAATTTGTTATTCGTTGTATAAATTCGTTTTAAATGAAATTATTTTTCTATAATGCTGTATTTTCTGTTTAATTTTTTTTTAATGAGAAAAATATTTTTTGTTAACCTACGAGAGAGAGAAAAAGGTACAGACTAAAGAAATATCGGTTCACTTACTCTTATAATTCACACAGTTTTATTAATTACAAAATAATRAGGTATAATATTATCAGTCTTATCTCTTAACTCTTTAATTCTCTGTTCTCTTTTTTATCTGTTGATTACACACCTYCACGCTCACAAATAACTATTACCCAAATTTTCTATACAAATCTTTTAATAGTCAATCGATTTATTTCTTACGTTAAATGCATACAGGTGACTAGGTAGAATCTTTCATCCAATGATATTATAACAGTTAATATATTATAAATTTTACGGTCATTGTATTATTATAAGCATTCTATAGAAAGTGCGTCCTGAACGGACACTCAGANATATAAAAATACAAATTTCTCTGAGAAAATACATATTATTTAATTAGCATAAAACATGTTTATAGAAATCATTTCGGATAACTACACTTTAGATACGTGTGTAATCAATAAATGCAATAATAAATTAGCACACTTTTATATGTTATTGCAAAACTTTATCATCATATTACAGCAAATTCAGACGATAAATTTGTTATTCGTTGTATAAATTCGTTTTAAATGAAATTATTTTTCTATAATGCTGTATTTTCTGTTTAATTTTTTTTTAATGAGAAAAATATTTTTTGTTAACCTACGAGAGAGAGAAAAAGGTACAGACTAAAGAAATATCGGTTCACTTACTCTTATAATTCACACAGTTTTATTAATTACAAAATAATRAGGTATAATATTATCAGTCTTATCTCTTAACTCTTTAATTCTCTGTTCTCTTTTTTATCTGTTGATTACACACCTYCACGCTCACAAATAACTATTACCCAAATTTTCTATACAAATCTTTTAATAGTCAATCGATTTATTTCTTACGTTAAATGCATACAGGTGACTAGGTAGAATCTTTCATCCAATGATATTATAACAGTTAATATATTATAAATTTTACGGTCATTGTATTATTATAAGCATTCTATAGAAAGTGCGTCCTGAACGGACACTCAGASGGTTTTTATTGTGATTCAATTGGCAGTATATAAAAGCTCTGATTTTGTCACTACGCACCTAATCAAATAGATTACAACAAAATGAGTTATCCTCTAATTAACAGACATTTCTKTTACGTACGTATGTTAYTACGTACAATCTGATTATAGTAAATTCTTATAAACAATTATTATTCCGAAATATTACTTTGAAAAGGTTCTTATTAAACCTATTTCTTCTTTTTCTTCCGAAATAGAATGTAAAATTATAAGAAAAACATAGGGAAGATTATTTTTGTCGATTTCTTCCCATTTGATCATGTCACGAGTTATGATCTCATACAAGAAAATTTTCTTCGTTACAAATAATCTCATCCTCGCAAGAAACTCTTCGGTGTATTTATGGTGGCGATATTACAGGCGTTTTTTCCTCCTACGGAACATCTACGTAAACTGRATCACCTAAACGTATGACACCACTTGGTCCTCTCAAAGCAAGATGAATTCCCATAACTGGAGCCTCACCGATAAAGGAAYGAATTTTTGGATCCACAATTTGCCTATAGCTGGAAAAAAAGTAATCAATTAGAATATTTCACATAAGTTATTGATAAATTCTATATTATTTATGAGAACTATATTAAAATGTTCTCGAAGAAAAATRATTAAATTAAATTAAATATCATCGAGTAATCAAATTTGATAATAATTACAACAATTCAAATTGTGTAAAGAAAATTATTAGTATACCTTTTTAATGTCTTTAAAGGTTCGACCTTGGGACTTTTAGTACCGGTTTCCGGATCAATCGTAGTTAAATTACATCTAGTACAAGGTCTGACGTTTCTAAAAACAACGTCTCCGATCTTAATCCAATCCCAACTATCTTCTTCGTAAACGTTTGCATTTTTCACAACAAAATTCGGTCGAAAATACGACGAAGTTATGGATTCTTCCAATCGAGAATTTAAATCCGTTACGGACGACTCATTTATAAGATGATAGCTGGTTTCGTCGGGATAAGCACCCTGTTAAAAACATAAAAATGTTCGATAAATTATCAATAAATGTGAACAAAATTAATTGTACGTTCGATGAAAACAATAACCACAATTCGCATAACACTATTTTTAACGTACCAAATGAGTAATATATGAAAACGATGATAGTAATAAAATTAATAATAATAACAATTATTCGTATATGATTTCACGTGCATTCTTTGTTAGCAGAGAAAACAACATACGTAGAGTACGTTTGCAACGAGTATGCGACCATATTCATATGAGAAAAATTATGTAAAAAGATACGCTGTATTTTGTGAGAAATAAAGAAGCTCATGATGACAAAGTACAATTGATGGAAAAAGTATGAAAATTTGGCGAAAACAAATTCAATGAAATGTTTTCGTAGWTGTCGTCGTCGTAACGAAAGTCAAYTGATTTTAGGAAAATAAAAAACAAAAAAAAAGCATTTGTAAATACTCACGCTATCAGCGTTCTCGATCAAAGGGAAGATCTTGTTTTTTATTTTTCTCACTGGTCGATCTAACGGATAATAGACCAAACGAAAACCGACGTCTTCTTGAAGAAGAAAACGTGACAACCATTTGGCTACTTCATCTCCGCAATCGCAAGCTGGTACTGTTTGACCCCATACTGCGGTTTGAAAACTTTTTCCAGGAATACGTGCGAGATCTATCGATACCGACGTCATGCCCGGAGCATTTAGGGTTAAAATGGAACCCGAAACGCTTGGTGATATCTGTTAATAGTTTTCATGAATTTTTTTGTCAATTCTATTATTTATATATTATACATATTTTTAATAATAATTTATAATTAAATAACATAATTATTTGTTTCTTAAACTATTAGAAATTAATGATATTATTGAAGATTAATAAA
>NW_014569861.1:56601-58447 GCF_001313835.1 Polistes canadensis
AATTAAAACATTATATTAAATTAAAGTTTATGTTTGAACGCGTTTCGATATTAAATGCATCATGAAATATTTCAAATGATGGTGATCAAGAATATAAAACTGAGGTTAAAATGAAAGATTATTCCAGCATGGTAAACATTGTTTCTCTGATCTGTCTTTAATTACAACAGAAGAAAAAATTGTTGTCGAAACACAAATTGACATCCAATGTAGCGAAAATAATTCCAATATTGTCAACATTGTTCCAAATCACCATCATTAAATCTAATGTCATGAAGTATAATTTCATTGACCATACAAAAATTATATCGGGTATATTATCGGAATCAGATTTAATATATCAATTTAGGCTCTTTAAAATATTCAGATTATGATATTAAAAACAATGATTAAACAATAGATATACGATATATAAATATAAAGGAATGTTAATACATTGAAATTCTATATAAAAAAAAAGCACCATCCTGTGCTCGAGGATGTATTGTTTTCAACGTTGTTTAAATAGTAATTTGATATTCTATAGAATATCAAAGTATTATGATCCATAGAATCTTTCCATTTCCGACCTCGTCTGAAGGCTCTTCATATTCATAGTAATGACGAGGATTTACTAATATTGTCTGATTTCCCGCTTGGACGGTAACATATATATATAATTCAAGTGTCAAGTGTATATATATACTGTGAGAACCAGAATAATTCAAAAGATGTATATATTAGTGTAAAAACAAAAGCTCCACAAAACGTTGTTGTTTCTTTTGTCGTGTTGTAACTAATTGGCGTGTCAATTGTGCATTTGCCGTGCATGCATATGTTTATATTAACATTAAAAAAACAGTTATCATACGATTAATTGTTATCCGCGATGACGCGAAGTAGGGATTCCAAAGAAAGGGAAGGGGTCAAGGAAATGATTCCGGTAACATTGAATGTAATGCGATGCAACTGTATGGACGGTTTATATAGGAAGAAATGATCCCTTCTTCCCTAGGATAATTGTCCAACAGTAGTAATGTCCGTCTACATAGTTCGTAGATGCTGCATTTTTTAGTAGAGATAATAGTGGAAAATTTGTAGCGAAGAAATTTTGTTGGGTGTGACGTATGAGCGACGGTAAAAGTTCTGAGTAAGCACAGTCATCCGTACTTGGGTGACGCTTATTTGACTACTTATGAAGAATATTTGTAAGTGTTAAAAAAAATTAAAAAATATCTAATCTAATTCTTTCAAATCGTGCCGGTCGAACTGATTTACATAATTTCGCTTATCAACGGCGGTTTTTCCACGGTTCTAGGAAGACAATTATTTACGCGTAACACGAACGTGGACACACTGGACGTCATAGTGTAAAAAAAATATTTAATTTTTAATTAAAATAATACAAAAATGATTTCTTACCAAATTTAATTACAGTTTCTCCAATAACATTTATTTTATTTAATAACTTAAATTGTATTGTTTTCGGAATCATTAACTTTTTCTCCGTTCTCAATGACTAATTCCAGCAAAATCTCGAAAGTATCTTCATTATAGTCATTATCATAATGCAATATTGAATCACTTATCGAAATCAGAATCAGAAAAGCTGTCGATAGAATAGTATTTATTTTTCTTTTCTGCTGTCCATCATCGCAACTATCTGATTTCTTGTAAGCTTCGAAACAGGTTTCTTCTTCACTGCTACATCATTTTTTACAAAATTTCTTTATCATTTTCTTTTTGGAAATTCTAAAAAATTAGTGCAAATTTTTACCACAAAATAAATTTTCAATATTCGCCACTATTGAAAAAATATTATACAATGAAGAAATCATTTCTAAATTTTACACGCTTTGTTAGATAC
>NW_014569861.1:60197-85699 GCF_001313835.1 Polistes canadensis
GTATAGCATTAGTACGAAGTGTACTAACGCATACACTTGTTAATTATTGAATAATATATTAAAAAAAAGATACAGTATGCCAGACAGCATATCAATTGTTTTTTTTTATGCGTCTTCGCATGCCCTATCGCTCCGAAATAAAAAAAAGTGTGTTTCTGAGCACGATCTTCAAATTAAAAGTGTGTGGCAACTGGTTAAACGATGTTTTATTCTTTCGCAATAGATCAACAAAAGAATAGGAAATATGTAGAAGTACGAATAAAAACAGAAGCAGAGTGGCAATGAGTCGTAGATAAAAAAAAGTACGWTCGAGGCTGAGTTTACTGTTTCTCTCTCTCTCTCTCTCTCTTTTCTCTTGTTATTATTAATATCTGTGTATAATTATTATACTCGTAATGTTTTTATTTAAATATTATTGTTCCGTCATTTATCGGAACAGTAGGAGTAATATTATGCAACGGAAAATTCGGATAAGATACACATTTACAAAGATCCCTGACCGAGGACTTTACAAAAGAAATAGAGAGTATTTATTTAGGACCTTTGGGTTCTATTGCATCGGCAAGTATTCATAGATTATAAAGAACAAATATAGCTTTCACATAGGGCATCTTATCTCGAATTCCTAGAACTTGGAGAGTAGTGTATTTGATCAGCTATCCCCACTCCAAGGTCGCATCGGAGCCCTTTGGGGGGATGTATCGTGGAGAGGGGGAATGGCAGGTACATTTTAGCTCAAAATAAGTTAGTTGTCCATACTCTTCAGGCGGAATCACATCCATAAGGAAATACATTCCATAAGTTCAGCTAGTCAGTAATTCCGAGGTTATTACTAGTAATAAGCATCAAATTTAGCGCAGATCATTATACAAGGTCCAACCACCAAAATGATCTCTTGTGAWCGAGTAATAATAAATATTCATTTCATTACAATATTGAAGTGTATTATTTGGATTAACTCCTTCCGCCCTTACAACGCGGAAGTGGAAAGAGATAGCAGTCTTTCTCCGAGCAAAGTGAGAAAGCGCGTGCACGAAGGCGTGCACAGTACGGGAGTGGGAACCAGCACTACCGTACAACCGTAAACTTGGTCCTGCGAGTCGGATCAACCTAACATTAAATGGTCCTTCGAGCTGGATCAATCGTACAATTATACTATACAGTATATATACTGTGAGAATAGGAGAAATTCAAAGGATGTATATATTTAGTGTAAGAATAAAAGTTACAGGAAATGTAGCGTACGTGCATATGCCGTACATGACTAATAACAGAGTCATCTTACGATCACTTGTTATCCTCGATAGCGCGAAGTGGGGATTCCAAAGACAGTGAAGGGGTTAAGGAAAGGATAGAGGAGTGATGATTGGATTGGAGAGAGACAATATGCATTATGCGATGTTACGTTAAGAAAAGCGACGTGGAAAGAGATAGTTGAGTTTAGAAGTATAACGTGAAAAATAGTGCAAGATACGATTATAATTAATTAGTGATTCGAGAGATTATGGACATTTACAGTTCTATCAAATTATTGTAGTATAATATTTGAATGAAAATAATCAAAATATAATAATTATACAGATATTAATAATAGAAGGGAAAAGCAATAGTAAACTCGTCCTCGATCATCCTTCGTTTCGTTTAACACGGTCCCCCCCATGCTGTTTATGAGGAGATGTCATAGGCCACGTGTACCGTTTTCAGTACACGGTAACAAGTTTAATCATTTTCTGTAAATACTTGTTATTTTCTTCTTGTTTTTGAGAGAGAATATATATTATTTTCATAATTATAAGTATTAAAAAGACACAAAATACGCAAAATAACACAAATAAATAAAAATGATTTCTTTTTGAATAATTGAAATTGTGACGTTCCGCCACGATAATTCCATAACGGATTTATTTTCTTTTTCCTCGTCTAATCTTCCTTCAATATTTTTGAAATTATATTTCTTTTGGCGCGTTTGGGAAAAAATGATGAATGTGAATCTTTACGATACGCGTGCACAGCGACATAATATTAACAAGACGAAAAGCGCCGGTATTTACGATGCGAGCGCATAGCAGCATGAAATTAATCCTTTGGGTACGGATTTGTTTGAGAAAATATTTGCATGTGGAACTGATATAATTTTGGTTGCTTCGAGTAGTAGTACATTTTACATAAGAATTTATTTATTTCTAAAATATTGGTGAAATATGTAGTATTAAGATCTCTTCAAGAAATCGCTGCCAAACGAAATGGTGAATAGAAAACAAGTGAAAGACGACTCTCAGACCTCAAATGTACCCAAGAGTTTAATTTTTGGTTTGACGTCTTATACACGTCATTCGCTCCTAGGGGAAAAAAGTGAATGACGTGTCTCAGACGTCAAATATACCCAAAGGGTTAAAAGCATTAAGTATGTCGATAAATCTTCCTTTAAATTTAGTGAGGATTGATATCTATATTCAAGATATTTATTCTGATATTTCTATATACACAACACGTGTTTTATTTAATTTTTTACGTAAAGATTTAAATACTTCAATAAAAAACGACCAAGCAGTTCCTATAATCTGACATGGTACTACAATTGAAGCTGTATTTATACGACATTTAGATAACATTTCCACTAGACAATTTGTATCATATTTTAGCTACCATAAGTCTCTTATTCCTCACATGTCCATTGAATCACAACCAGATCAACTAATAGACGAAAATTAATTCAATTTCAATATGTAGAAATTGTATATACAGTAATATTGAAGTTATTTTTAATTATGTGAATAATCAACCAGGGTTTTTATGCCACAAGGGCGTTCCCTGACGAGCCAATAAAGTATTATACTTTTTATTGGCTCCACTAAGTGTTTTATTTCTTATTTTAAATAAACCTTTTTTCTTCCTCATCATAACTTATCACAATCGCCAGAGGACTCCATGTTGGAGAAATCTGTGCACAATACAATGTATAAATAGATTAGATTATACTTAATAATTAAACCTTTATCACTTGTATTTATTATCTTAATTTTATATTATTTTATCGTCTTTTCTACAAATATAGAATATATTGACGCGTGGGATACAAATTTTTGGAGTTATTTTAAAATTTTATTTTGAGGTTATTGAAGTTATATATAATATTGTTTTGTGTTACGCCAAAGAAGTATAACTTCTTACGTGCGTGGATAAATACATACACGCGTGTGTTTTTTTTTTTTTCTAATAAAACATTTATTTTTGCCATATTTTGTTGTTTATTATTACAAACTTTAATGCGATTAAATTAGATAAAAAATCAAACATATTAAAAAGTAATAAATGATAAACTGATCGTATTATGGGCAACCATTTTCCATGACGTATGAAAGGAGTTCGATTGTCAATTTTTGATTCTCTTTTATTAGTTCTTTAAATGATAAGGAGTCCCAAATTTCCTTACGATGATTTCTTATATAGAGCATACTCTTTTGTTTTAATTCCAGAATGTTAAATCTATCTGCGAGTCTGAAAAGTTTAATAACATTGCTCAGGTTTATATACCTTATTGCTACATTAATTAATCTCGTATTCAAATATCTCATTTGATACATATCCGTTGCTACTATTAAATTTATAAGAAAATCAACTCCATGTTTTTTAAAATTAATTTTGCCAGTGTCACCAAGATAAAGATATCTCAATATGATCTGAAATACCGCTGGATCCATTTCTTTGATATAAATGATGTTTTCATTACTTTCTCGCATATCATTTTGTAACACTGATGCGAATACAGGATTTCCGATAAGTAACGCTTTATGCGCAGAAAATTCTTCTCCCTCGACATTTATTTTCAAGTCTGTAAATTTTTCGTCCTCGTACATGTTTTGTAGATTGAAAAGCATTGTTAAATTTTCGTCATTTATACTCTCATAATTTTTTGTAGTATACGTGACAGTTACTTTACAATTTTGATTCGAATATGCACCTTTATTGTATCCTTCGATCGATAATGTTGGATTTTCTTTATTAATTCTTACACTTACATTAACATTTTGCTGTCGATTATACCATAAAATTTCTTTAAATTGCAGTTTATCAACATAGAAATTTTTGTAATCATCTTTTATGTTTAAAGAAAAAGTTATATTATTATCTATGATTTTTAATATTACACAACATTTACAATGTAAATCAGTGCCTTGTAATACAAATTCCGGAGATTTATATTGAGTACTATCACTACAAATTTGAACTTGAAATTCAAATATTGTCTGCATATTTTCTATTTCTTGAATATCATTATCAAGTAATAAACGATTTTTTCTTCTATCACTGGTCATTTTTTACACGTAGAAGAACTACCACTTTGATATTTATTCCACTTTAGAGGCTTGATCACTTATATATTATATTTTCCGTACTCTCAATATTGCACTAACTTTTGCAAATAAACCGTCGTCAAACGAACTTCAATGGGATATGGACGTGGTGTAATGTTCTTTTGATAAACGTGGTGCGCGGAGAGGAGGGGCTACTGATAATGTAAAAAGAGAAAGGATGAGAGAATGCTCATCTTATCGGAGTTTCTTTTAACAATGAACAAACTACCCTGGACCGTTCATTTGACCTCTTAAGCTAATACATATTCACACACAACATAAAAGACATAATTATCCTATAATTTCTTACGATAAAAATGACATTGTAAGTGGCTAATACCACAGTTGATTTTATTTACATTCTCAGCAATGTAATTGACAAATGAATATTCTTCAGTATTAAACTAAAAATCTATATTAGATTTAACACGCGTGTATATATGTATACACGTACGTAAGAAGTTATACTTTTTTGGCGTAACAAAACAATATTATATATAACTTCAATAACCTCAAAAAAAAATTTTAAAATAACTCCAAATATTTGTATCCCACGCGTCAATATATTCTATATTTGTAGAAAAGACGATAAAATAATATAAAATTAAGATAATAAATACAAGTGATAAAGGTTTAATTATTAAGTATAATCTAATCTATTTATACATTGTATTGTGCACAGATTTCTCCAACATGGAGTCCTCTGGCGATTGTGATAAGTTATGATGAGAAAGAAAAAGGGTTTATTTAAAATAAGAAATAAAACACTTAGTGGAGCCAATAAAAAGTATAATACTTTATTGGCTCGTCAGGGAACGCCCTTGTGGCATAAAAACCCTGGTTGATTATTCACATAATTAAAAATAACTTCAATATTACTGTATATACAATTTCTACATATTGAAATTGAATTAATTTTCGTCTATTAGTTGATCTGGTTGTGATTCAATGGACATGTGAGGAACAAGAGACTTATAGTAGCTAAAATATGATACAAATTGTCTAGCGGAAATGTTATCTAAATGTCGTATAGATACAGCATCAATTGTAGTACCATGTCGGGTTGTAGAAAATGCTTGGTCGTAATTTATTAAAACATTTAAATCTTCACGTACACAGTTGATGAGGACATCAGAATTTTCTGATTGTCAGTTGAAATTAACATTAAAATCTCTACTAAAAATTATCGGTAACCTATCCTCACCTTTACCCATATAATATGCCCCTCTAAAATTGTTATGTATGGAAATAGTGTCCGTTTTAAGAAATTAATAATATCTTCAATTTTTTGCATGTTTTTATTTATTACATACGATGGTGATTGATATAAAGTAACTGAACATCTTTAAAAACATTGATTGTTTGTGAATATAAGTAATAAAAGTTGTTTTTATAATCTTTTTAAAAGAATTTTTGTAATATTGAGGTTTACTAAGCTATGTATTATTTGTTTACACTATATTAATAAATTATGATTATATATATATACTTTATTATATATAATAGATAATAAAATATAAATAATAATCAATCAGATAATAAATATTTATATTCAATAAATCAAAAATTTATTTTCATTATTTTTGATATAATTATTGTTTTTATGTACACGGATATATAAAAATAAATTAATTTCTTATGAGTGTGAATTTTGCAGACAAATTTTAAAAAATTGATACCGCCTCACGTGAAATAACTGAAAAAAAATTATAATTAAAAAAAAGGCGTATCTAGATATAAGAATTTTGAACACGTGCTTTTTTAACTATTTAAAAATTATATTTTTTAAAAAATGAGTCACCAGCAATGAATTTACCAGCAATTACTTTTAGATGAAAACATATCAAATTAAAAAATTCACTTTGGCGTATCAATGCATTTTAACGTGTACCGAAACGTGTACACGTTCAATTCATAAATTTGAATTTCATTTTTAATACGTTGAGTTCCACGTCAGTCACCGGTGACTGACACGGCCTAAACAGATAGTTCAGTGTCAGTCATCGGTGACTGACGCAATGTTTTTTTAATACGAACGTATGTAACGCGCGTGGTCCGATGGGGGCTTCCTAAAGAATTCCTAATGCGCTCAACGTGTTGAAGAAACCGATTCAGTGGATGATGAAAATCCATCCAAATAATTCCGAAGATGACATTGATGGATAGAACAACATAATATTTGTTATAGACATAAAAATATATTATTTCTTAATTGCGTAAACAACTATTATTTTCTTTTATTAAAATCGTATTTCGCTTTAAACGAATAAAAAATACAAATACAAATTTCAATTATATTATTTTTATCGTCATTATACGTTGGTACATATTATTGTTACGCTGTCTGCCGGGATGTTATTACTGTAGAAAATGTCTGTGGTATAAAATGTAGGCTCCTAATAATAACATGTTAAAATTTCAGATTTGTTAAAATACATTTGCAATTCGGCAATTTTTAAAAGTGTCTGCCTGCTTCGGGGAATTTAAGGCAATGAATTGAAGTTGGTTTATAAGTAGATGTGGCTTCAGTGGAGTTGCGTGGGCGTGCAAGGGCATACGAGGTGCATGGAAGGGATATGGCGCGTTGAGTTATGTGCCTCGTAGGGATACGTGGTTAGTTCCAATCGGGATAGCTTAACCGTTTCAGTGCCACGGAGCGATTTTGCGCTTCTCCTCTGTCCCTCGAACAGTGCCAGCGCTCTAGGCTGCGAAACCAATAACCGCGACACGCTCAAAATGACAGAACAACACTGAATTGAAACAATTACAGCTACTGTATAAAGCTGAAAACAGCGCTATCGCGCCGCTTGGCATTTTTGGAGAGGGAATAAGACAAGCGCTATCGCGCCGCTTGGCATTTTTGGACGGGAAAACAGCAAAGACACGTGGCACTCAAATGGTTAAGATATAGTTCGTTCTGAAAAAGAGATAGTTACGCCATATTGACATTTATCAAAGATTACGATTAATAAGCGTTTTCATCCGACTATTGCGTTTACGTACATCGGGGACAGGGTCGTATGCTCGAGAAATCGAGGCAACCTGCGATCAAGGGAAAGTGCGTTCTTATTGTTAATTAGATTGCGGATCAAACTACACCTCGTGGCCACCACAAGTGTACGCTAGTGCGTTCTCAACCCATTTGCATCCAACCGCGGATATATCCGCGAACTGTGACTGTCCTGCTATCACCGAACCCGGATTATTCCGCGTAAGAAGTATTAGTTTTTCTATCTATGAGAATTCGGTCGGTGACAGTCGACAGTTGAACGTCGCTGATGTTTTACAAGGAGACCTTACGGTTGTGCCCTCACGGATTTTAACGAGCATTGGTATATTAGTAGTATACCTTTAGGGTGTTAACGTGGTAAAGTATTTTATCAAAATGCGAAACCAATTTTGAGAAAAATGCTTTTAAAATTTTTAATTTTTTGTATACATGTCTATATTATCTTAAATGCGATAGTTTATCAAGTATTGCGCTAGCGTAAGTAGTAACGTTCTCGCTTCTCGTGCTGCTAGTTAGTGTTAGATCTTTCATGGGGAAAGTCTTTTTTTAATAATTTTTTTCTCTATATATTCAAATTGATTTTTCATATTTTTTAATTTTTAAATATATACCGGAAAGAAAAAATTATTTATTACAGAAAAATTAGAAATAATAAATTTTTTACATCTTGCGCAAATAATAAAGGAAAATTGATTACTTAAATTACAGTTTACATTTTATTTTTTAATAGGTGTATGAAAATAGATAAATCTTCAATATACTAACAAATAACAATCGTATATATTCTAATCATTACCTATTTCATGTATAATATACCTGTTAAAAAATAAAATGTTAACTGTTATTCAAGGATTAAATTTTTTTTTATTATTTACGCAAGATGTTAAAAAATTTATTATTTCTAATTTTTCTGTAATAAATAATTTTCTCTTTCCTGTATATATTTAAAAATTAAGAAATATGAAAAAACAATTTAAAAACAGATAGAAAAAATTTATTAAAAAAAATTTCCCCCATAAAGGATCGAACATTAACTAGTAGCACGAGAAGCTAGAACGGTACTATTTACGCTAGCGCGCTACTTGATAAACGGTCGCATTAAAGATAATATAAACATGTATACAAAAAAATCAAAATTTTAAAAGCATTTTTCTCAAAATTAGCTTCGTATTTTGATCAAATACTTTACCACATTAACACCCTAAAGGTATACTACTAATATACCAAAGCTCGTTAAAATCCGTGAGAGCACTACCGTATGGTCTCCTTGTTAGCAGAAAAGCTAAAGAAGACGCATGATGCAAATGGGTTAACCCCTTGGCCTACAAGACATCTGCCGATCGCACGAACTATACTAAACAAGTAGTTCGGTTGCACGCTGTGCCATTTCGCTGTTCAAAAGAACGAACGAAGCTGAACCAATATAAAGAAATTATCCAATTTTGTCAGAAACAAATGATATAAACAAAATTCTGATTAAAACAGAAAACTTACATTCCAAGGAAAGATACTCGATGTGAAATAACTCCAATCGCTGATTCAAATAATAATATACGCGGCATTTTATGCACAGATTCCTAACCACGAGCGAGACTCGTGGTTATAGGCCAAAGGGTTAAGGGAGAGTGCGGACCTAACTACACGTCGTTCTATTCACGTTTTGCGGTGTAAAAGGAAGGTAAGAGAGCTGTCTAACGTGCAATTAAGGGTACGTAGTTGCGTTATTTCTTTCTTTAACACGCTCGCGAATAGTCAAAGTTTCAGTGAGGAAAAAAAAGTGACAGTCATTTGATTTTTAAATTAGTTGTGATATCCAAAATTGGATTAAACACATTTTATAAGGGCAGTCAGATTATCATATATTAAAGAATCAATTAGTCATTACCTTAACAGTTATAATAACTACAAAAACTTAAGGGTATATCAAATAAAATTCAAAATAATTGGTTTTGAAATTTGAATGCTATAGCATTCATGTCATTCTACATCATAATGAAAATGAATGCTATAGCATTCACGTCTGCGAACGCGTTAATCTATTTTCAAGCCACTTCGTTATTTGTATGATTTTTTTCTTCTATAATAAAGCATTCACTTTTCCCGGCACTTCGACTCAATTACCGTGAGAGTTTTTATACCAAGGCAAGTTGCTCTTTACCACGTAACATTGTGTTAATTGATTTATTTGTTCTATCCTATCTCACTCATTCCTGTGTTAAAAATATTACCGAACTCACGATATTAATCATTTATTATTTCCGATCTATTATTTTCTAAAAACACTACCATTATTTTTTTTAATAATTATAATAGTAGTAAATAATATATAAAATATCCAAATAGCAGTCTTGATTAAATGCTTTTAAAGTTGATCTAAATTTTGTACCTTTGCTACCTGAGTGACGCCACATGGACCGCCGTCAAGTTTAGTTAGTCTCCCTCTAATGTACAATAGGTATGAGAAATTGACTGAAGGAAATTTGAATTTTGGTAACTTTCATGCAATTTCTCATACCTACGATACCTTAGTTAGTTTCCGCCTAATGTATCGTAGGTATGAGAAATTGACTGAACGAAATTTGGAGTTTGGTAAAATACATGCTGTCTGCCGGCCACAGGCTCTTGAACTATAATACTTGAGTTACTGTGTGTATCACCTGAAACTTTCATTTATCACCTATCACTTAATCGTTTACCGAGACACAACACTTAAATTTTGCCGTCATTCGTTCTAGTTTTCTTCTCTCTGACTTTATTTATGCCATCTAATTCTTTCCTAGTCGCTGATGGTTGGAATGTTAATTCCAGATCTTTAAATTAATTATAAATTTTGGTGATTAGACAAATACGTGTGCTCTATGTGGCCATTTTCTCGAAAGAAAGAAAATTCCTTTCAACTATCGTTCTGATATTATTGTTACGTTCCCGTGTCAGTCAGGGAGATTTGAATCTTGATCGATTTCAAAACCGAAATCACGACTACCCCTGTTCCTTTACACGAGAGGAACCATGTATTCCTCTGGTTTTGGTCAATCTTCGTTACGAAGATTATACTCAGGATTGAGGAAGACTCGACACCCGATATATATGAAACAATTTAGTATTACAACTTGAAACAAGCTTTACCCTTAACTGGCTTTAATTGTCCACAATTTTTATAGTCTAAATTGAACGGTAGTTGTGCAGATTATTTACCCCAAATGTCTTATTAAGGCAACGGACGATTCACAGACACAAAACTGCTCGAGATTTAGACTAAATAACTAATTCTTTTGTAAACGATTGTTCAATAACAAAATAAAAGTTTTTGATTACAGATTAACAGAAATAAACTGATTTGCGGATATTCGGATTAACAAGACTGATTCGATACCTTCCGTCTTACTTGAACCTTTTCGGACCGGTGACTGACTTTGAACGAATTTAGAACTGATTTAGAACTGATCTGACTGATGAGCAGTTCTGATTGACTTTTAACTGATTTTTAACTGATCTAACCTCTCTGCGAACAGAACTGACTAATTAAAAACTGAACTAGGGGTTATTGATAGGGTGATAGACAAGCGGTGGGAGTGACTCCCACTTAGGCTCAGTTCTACCATTTCTATCAGATTTTGTCCCAGTTTCTTTGATAACTTTCCCGACAGTCCGACGCTATTCTAACCCCATCAAGAAAAGTATTCTTTACAATTTGTCGAGATTCTGGACACACACACACGAACAGCAGTATTATAGCCAAAGTCTAAGTAACTTATGGTAATTAATACCTAATTAATAAGCCTAAAATTTAGTATAACTGAATACACTGTACAAGCTGTTACATAACGACGTAACATTACCAACATTTTTTCAAATCCTCTTCTCCTTCGAAGCTTTAACGTGCTGTTTAAATTGTTGTCAACGTCATTGCACATATAGATCATCACAAAACTTTCATAGATAAGATAATGTATACGATTACACTTCGTCATATTTTATTTGCTAATTATACGTGAAATTCGTTTCTAAAGCAATGTACAGTAATTGTACAGTAATGCACCACCGTATTTGTAAAGACCTTACACATAATTCGCTACTATATAAAATTCCAAATAAATATAATTACAATTCAATTACTTTTTAATAGAAATGTCCGCCACTTTTAATCCGCTATCTTGTTTTTCAACAAAATAATATTAAATTCGTAATCAGCGATCTCGAAAACCTGAATATACCCATTTTAGAAATGATTGAATAAATTTTTAATAAAAAAGTTCGTCATTTTCCAATCGCTATTTCGTTTTTTTTTTTTTTTTTAAATAATATCAGATTCGTAATCAGCGACCTCGGAACCCCTCAAATACTAATTTCCAATAAAATGTTTTTGGGAATTTGGCTACTACTGTACCAATGATAATTTTATCAAATACCGGTTTTAAAATAATCAACTAAAGATTCAGTAGACGTGATCGTATCATAACGAAAGAAAAAAAAACGATATCACATAAAAATGCAAAAAGTTAGAGATAAACTTATCGTATAATTCCATTCAATAAATTTCAATTACTATAACTACGATAAAAAATTGTCCTTGAAATAATTTACAAAAAAAAATACACCATTATAATTAAATAAATATTAAATAATCCATACTTGTTATCATAATTGGAGATACGTTGACAATATAGAATGAAATATTGTTGAGAAATTTAAGGTTATGTCAAAACACGTTCAGATCAATTTAATAATACCACTCATACTTGAAACGTCTGGCGGAGAACTGAAAATCGTTCTCAATGAAAGACTCTCTCGACATCCACATGATCATCCATCTCTCTTACACTCTCTTTTTATCTTCTTTTCTTCTCTTTTTTTTTTCTTAATTATATAATTTCTCTCAATCAGTCTTACTGGCAACAATACGCACTATCCAACCAATGAGGAGCGTTTCATCGCCGCGTTTATTCAATCATAACGTTTCACTTTTTTTTCATTTATATAGGTCCCCATCCCGAACGTCCGTTCAAATTTTTTGAAGTAAAAATTCAAAGTGCAACACATGGTTTCTATGGTTACCATATGACATAATTGGATGAAAAAAGAGACCTAAGACAAAAATTCATATGCGAGTAAGAGAGACGAGGCATATTATATCCATTTTCGGTCTTATTTTTGTGCTTATTTTCTTTTTTTCGTGAAGTGAAAACTTCTTTAGAATCGTTGTGATTTGAAATTCGATGAAACGAAAAAGCGACACTAAAAAGAGACAAAACATATGGGATATTTCCACGTCAAATCGATCACTTTTCGACCACGACCTTTCTTTTTTTCTTTTTTGATTGGGTAACAAAATTTGAAAAAATTCTCAGAGAAGTTTTCTATGGGGTAGAAAATGATAAAAAAGTTTTAGCCACATTAAGGGGGGTCGGGATCAAAAGTGGTCGATTTGACGTGGAATCTCCCAGATACCAACATCTATAGGATTTAGCTTGCGAGAGAATGAGATAGAATATAGTATATATTATTATATCTCGGTCTTCGTTTTGTGCGATGCTTCGTAGCTTCCCCACTCTTGTCTACTATGCGTTGTATACATGTGTGCTTGTGTGCGCCTGCATATTGCCGAAACGAACCTATACTAGAGAAAAGTATCGTATATAGAGTATATAATTTATTACCGAAATAGTGGAAAATCAGGCAATGTTTTTTGACAATATAGGAAACAGAAGAATTTTTACGAACTTTTCCTAAGCATTAAACATCATTCTTATAAAATTAATAATTAAAATAATTGTTAAACAAAACACAAACAATACCATAGTGCTGTTTCCGGCCTATTTACAGTCGAAACTTTATGCTGTTACATTAGAAAATAAGGAACATTTAAAGCAGCGAATCCGTACACCATGCGTAGAACTTCCGTACGACAGTATCGTAAGAGCAACTACTGGAAATTTACTACGTAGAGTGGAATTATACCTACAAGAACATGGATTTCAATTCGAACATTTAATGTCATTTTAAACGAAATCGTTTGCGTTCATATAATTAAGGTTCCTGAATCGAATGTAATTTCGATTCCTTTCATAATAAATACAAGTTTTGTTCATTAAAGCAGATTATCATTTATTGTTAAAATTTTCATTTCTTTGCTTTCGAGGTCATCCAAAGTATACTATATATACAACATATAGTATACTATATCGTTGAATTCGTATTAATATTGGCTATAATACTGTCAAGTCAAAACTACTAGGTGCCATTTAAAAAAATAAAGGTAGCCTTAAAAAACATTAAAAAAAGAAATGTTTTTTTTTATTGCAATGTATAGTCAATCAAAAACAGATCAACTTTTGTTTAAAGTATTTTTTTGTCAGGTTTTTGCAAGTATTTGAAAAATCGTGACTAGAATTATGTGGGACACCCTATATATATATCTACATGTTCTGCCTAATACTTGCTCTGGTCCAACGTTCTACCTTATGTTTGTACGTGTGTTAGTACGTGTGTGTGTGCGCTTGCGTATTACGAAGATATTTGGGAAAAGGCGTCATAGTGTATTGACGGTGATGTATTGTTAACGTGTGTCGTTTATGTGAGTATTTTTATCATTTTAATAAAAACAAATTTTCAAGTATGCCGAAAACTAATGCCGAAAAGTGTCATGAATATCGGCAGAAAAAACAAGAAAAAAAGATTAAGAAGGTCCCAAAAAGTTCAACGGAACGTGTTCCTGAATTTCATGCACGCCGAAAAAGGTTATTAAATGTGCAAAATAATATTTCTAATGCGCGTAATAATAATGCTGAAAACTGTAGAAAATAATGAAAACGATCATCGTAAGTATTTAAATATTTTCTAATCAACAAATTTCATCCTTAATCCTTACTGCTCGTAGATCACATGCATAATTTCCATACATCGCGTGTATAACCTTATTTATTATAAAGTTTACATTACGTTTCGAAAAACAATGATAGAAAATTTTATCGTTGTCAAAAAACAATAGTATCCACAATTGAATTGCGATCTGATTTTTAAAGACTAAACTTGAATCGACTTAAAACAATTGAGAAATTATTATATGATTTTATAAATACAAGGAAAGGGTTGTCACTGTTTACCTTTAACTGCCAAAGTTTGAGGTTATGCACAGAATCTTCAATTAGACAGAATAGCATCGTCGTCGAATTTTCTTATTCTTTCCGAGACATTGATGAATAATGAAGACATTGTAGACATTCTAAATTTTGATATTGTAGTTTAATATAAAAGACCACATAAGAGGGCAGGTGGAGTTGCAATTTTTCGTAATATAAATGATGGAAAATTTGTTATTCTACAAATAAATACAATATCAATGCACAACTGAAATTATTGTCTGGTCAGTTTTCTAGAGTGGGAGAAATATGTACTTGTCAAAGCAAATTGGACAATGGTAATTCAGTTATAATTATAGCAATTTACATTTATCCCAACCAATCAATAAATACAATTATTGATTTCATCCACGAGAATTTAATAAAGTACACACCAGAAGTATCGCGGATTCCTAAAAAAGATTACGATAAAATTCCAATGATTTTAAGTGGGAATTTTAATCTGAATTTTGCATTGGATACAGTGCTCCCTTTAATTGAGTTCCTAAATACCAAATTAAATTTAAAAATGTCCAAAGTTAAAAAACTTTGGGTCTACGTAATGTAATATATGTAGAATAAAATGTAAAATAACTTTTTAACTTGGAAAAGATATTATAATAAATAAACCTTACAATTATCCTACTCTTGATACTCTGCATTCGTTTCATTTTCTCGAAGTCTAGTTTTCTGAAAGTTTCACTTTTACCATGTGTGAACTATACACATGTTTTTTTTTGTATAATAGAGGAATATACGTAATTTTTGCTGACGTGATACATTGACATGAATTGTTACAAAAAATGTTACAAAGATAAGAGCGAACGGATTTAATTGTTACAGTATAACCATATTATTATTTAAGAAAATTTTATTTCTAGATCGCAAGGGTACAAAATTGTCTGTTGTTGTTTTTCAGCAAATTATTTGCTAGACGGTTCGGATGGTTTATTTACTTATGAAAGAGAGAATACTTTGTAGTGGGCTCAGGTCCATATGCGCCTTCTTTCAAAGGGGGAGTGAAGATGCTGTAAAATGTTCAGTGATGTATAGCGTATATTAAAAGCATACCATGAGCCAAAAATCTGTGTAATTGATCAATTACATTTGTACTCGCTACAAGTATGTATCATAATTTATTTTCATAATTGTAATATCTATATTACGATATTCATACAGCTAACCTAAATTTTTAAGTAATTATCCAAGTATTGCGTTTCAGATAGAACAAAAGAGAAATCTAGATAAATAGTGCGTCCCAAACAAAACCTAGTTCTCATTTATCTATTTTAATTTTGTAAGTATCCTTTTATAAGATAATAAAAAGTTCTAGTTTATATATAATTTCTATTAGTTAAAATAATTATAAAATATTACTACTAAGCAAGTTATACATGATATATATGTATTCTATTGTTTATAGATCTCAAGATGCCGAAAAAAAATTATCAAATCTCAAAGGAGAGTACAGATCAAAATAAAGTAACGAAAGTTAAACCACCACAGAAAACTGAAAAGGAACGAGTAAGGAGTAAAAAGCACGAAAGCATTAAAAGAAAATACAGCAGCCCATCTGTGAGATGATCAACCCCAATCTACAAGTAGTTCTGTGAAACGTGAATTGAGTGTTGTAAATCAGGATTCTTCCTAACCTGATACTAGAGAATGCTGATATATTATCAAATTATCTCACTCGGCTAAATAGCCAAGTTAAATTAATGCAAATGTAAGTTGAAGGTACTGATAAAATTTTTATCGTTCAGACTGATGTACATCAATGAAGTTTGTCTCAGCTTCTACAAAATCTAACCACAAGTTTGTGTTGGCAAAATAATATAGCTTGGAATTACATACCAAAGAAATCAGATGCATAGTGATGTCAAGAGTATAGACTGCGGCAAAAAGACACTGATGCTATGAAAAACTAGCTGAATCTCTTGTTGCTTTTTCAAGGATTAAGTTGAATGCAATACAACTGGATCCACGGACAACATTAACCGAAGTAATGGAAATGGAGGCTAATATCCATGATACTGCAATTGTTGCAGAACCATCAACATCAAATGTTCGATCGATCAATCAAACTGATGTAGATCAATGAGTACCGTACAGTGCTTATCACAAATATTATCAAGCTCATCAGGAGCTTACAACGAGATTTGTCCGCAATAAATTTAGTTATATTTGCACCATTTGTGATAAATTATGGTTTAAAAAAGACTTTAGAGAACCGCTAGATGCACATTATGAAATTCTACAGACAATTCTACTAGATATATTTATTAAGAATATTCTGGCTTGCAACACGTACTTTTCTACTCTGAACAAAAAAAAATTCCAGCGATGTCTACTTATAATAGATTTAAATTTCCTCAAATCCCTATTCATTTACTGCTACAAGATTTTATTACGGAAAGACTAATCTCATCATGTTGATGGACAATATGGTATATATGGACAAGTCTTCAATGTACCGGTGTCTGTAAACACAATGATTAAAATGCTTCTGAGAAATATCAACGATGACCACTGCATAAATGTGCACATCAAGCTCAGAAAAATTCATTGGACGAACTATTTATATAGTTTTGTCGATAAACAAATGATAAAAGCTTGGCTAGAAATTTTGGTATCATCTCCGTTTTACAAAACATACAACATCGACATTGACAAAACAATTTTCAATGATGATTAAGTTTTTCCAGAAATATCTCTATTCCTATTTGGATCAACACCAAAAATTCAGAGAAGAGGTCAAAGTAACACTATTTACGATAGCATCAAGTGAGTTGAGGAGATTGGATCGACAGGTTGCAACTCTACACCGCTTATTATGCGTGGCGATAAAAATAATGCAATTTCAAGCTTGCTATTGTCTTACAATAGCATTTAACCATGTGGGAAGAAAGACTATGATCACTCTACAGCAAATTGAAGATGATCAATGTATCAATAACTATATTTTTGCGTTGCTTATGTAGCTGAATATGTTAATAAGATTTACAAAGTAATGAGCAGTCTTCAACAGCTAATCATTCAAACTGTGAACGAGTATCTGGAATTCGACATTATTGACATTACACGAGAAATTGACGTCAACATGCTTAATAATGTAGAATTGATTAGTCAGGAGGCAGCTTGGTATTTGTTACATGAGCAAATGTCAAAATGCTCCACTATCATAATTGGTATTCCAACAGTATGGCCTGTTGAACGACAAAGATTAAAAAAATCAAATCAAGAACTAGAAGAGATGACTATTAGACAAGATTCGACAAACATCTGAAAAGACAATTGGTTTGACAAGTATAAGAAAAGACATGTGGATTTAGACGGCATTACTTTAACGCAATTTATTGCAAATAATACAGTTCATAGTGGTGGAACCTTTGTTAAGAGAAAAATACGTCGCATTCTTCGTTATATAAATTTTGATATGGGGCAAGATTGAAATGATTATAAATAGAAATACTCTACATTTTCAATTTCGCAATGAAAAAACAGAAATAGTAGCTGAATTAAAATTTGTCCAAACCTATGATGAAAATGAAGATTTAATTTTAAACCATTGTAAAGAGTTTGAATCGAGTTTAGATATTCAAAAAAACTATTGAAATTTGTCAGAATTTATGTTGTGAAAATGAATCAGAAGGCGAAGCAAAGGCATAAAATGTTGCAAATAAATGTCCTGATACCAATCCATTTCAAGAGTTGTACAATAATCCAAGTTCCAATATAAGTGCAGTTATAACTTTGGCTACATTAAACAAACTTGAAGCAATTGCGAAGAGAAGATTCGTGAATTAATGAGAATGGCGAATAAAAAACAAAGTGAACTATTGACATACGTAATATCACATCTACTATCATTGAATGGCTCTCTTCAAATGAATGCGATAAAATATTGGTCATTAAATTAATAATGGATATCTACAATCGCTTCGCCAACAGCGATGCAATTTGTAATGCACTTTAACTGAAAAAGTTGCAGTGGCAATTGATGGTACAACTTTACATACAATTCTTAAAATATCACTGTCCAAGTTACTCCCTTTGAGCATTGAAGTTGGTTATCAATGTCATACTTTATTCAAATATGTCAAAATTTTAATCATCAATGAAGTGAGTATGATCAGCATGGAGTTACTTTCATAAATTAATTCACGTATGAAACAAATAACTAAGAATTTTTATATAATTTTCAGAGGATGGGCATGGTTTTGACAGGAGATTTTCTACAACTTCCACCAGTCAGAGCTATTCCTATCTACAAGCGAGTTAAACAGAGTATGGTTAAACCACTTTTACGGCAATGATTCAAATTTTATCAACTGAATCGAATGATGAGGCAAGCGAAGCAAAAATTTGCAACAATACTAAATGAAATTGACAATGTCCAACTCCTTTATCAAAGTGAGTTAAAATTGATTTAAGCACGATTTTTTTACAGTTCATGATAATTTAGTAATGATTTCACGGCAGTGAATGTCTTTCATTTATCTTGATTTAAAAAATGGACTTGGATTTAATCAAAACACGCATAGGTGGTTTGATTTCGTTCTTTTCAGTAACTCATAGGATGTGCAATTTTATTTAGCTTTTTTTTGTGCTCACAAGGAGACATTACAGTTTAATACAAACGGATTTTTACGAGCTTTGGTATATCAGTAGTATACTTTTAAGGTGTTCTCACGGTAAAATATTTCGGTGAACTGGCTAGCCAATTTTGAGAAAAAAGCTGTTAAAGTTTGCTTTTTTTTTATATATACGTACTTATATACTTGTAAATTTAAGTATTTGTGTTTTAAGTAGTAGCGTTCTCTTCTGTCGCACCAATGGGGATAGTCATCGATTCTTCGTGGGGGAATATTTTTTTATATAAGTTTTTTCTGTCTATAAGTTTAAAAATTTCTTTTTACATTTATTAATTTTTAATTATATACAGGAAAAAGAATGAAAATTGTCACAAAAAATTTGTCATTTTTCTTCTAGTTCATAGTCGCCTAATAATACACTATCTTCAGATTTTTTTAACGGTTTTCTACGCATTTATTTTATTTCGTTCATTAGTTTTTTCTCACAACTTGTCGCCTGCACGTTAACATGCCAGTTTATTACCGGATTTTGCAGCGATTAAACTATCTCATATCGTTCAATAATATATTACATATAATATCCTTATATTTTGAAATTAAAATGTCTGTTACTAAAAATATTGATAGCATATCAGAAGTTGAAAATAAAGCATATGAAGAATCAATATACAGTGAAATGGCAAAATTGAGATTCAAAGATGCAACTTTCAAAGTTTGCTAATTGATTCAAAATATTCAGCTTCAATATCACATAAAGCTATATTGATGGGTGAAGAAATTTTTTTATTGGAAATTCTTGCTGAAATCATTACTGTGAGTGGTGAAGAACACATAAAAATGAAACGTGTGGGGAAAAGATTTCTGAAGACGTCAAAGGTGATGTCTCATCTGACGATTATGAACTAGAAGAAAAACGACAAAAAAAGAATAAATCAGTTTGGATTATAAAGTTAAAGTCGTTAACATAGCAAAAGCACATCTTTAGTGAAACCTGCGGACGTTACAGGTAAGAAAATATTGTTGCTTAAAAGAAAAGAAGCTTTTATCAAAATGGGAAAAGGAATAAAAAAGGAGAAGGTGATATATTAGATAACATGATTATATATCACATTATATATTAGATAATCTTGGTCTTTGATCGTTTTATTGAAATTAGGGAAAATTGTTAACAGATAACGACTAGGAATTTGCAGAAATGGGCTTTAGTAGCTGCAGGACAATTTCCGGATTTGGAATTCAAAGCTACGGAAAGTTGAATGACAAAATTTAAAAACAAGCATGGAATTTGTCAACGAAAGATTAAGAAATTTGTTTCGAAAAAGGAAGCAGCAACCATAGAAGAAATTTTGGCGTCTGCAGCAACCTTTCAAAAGCAAATTCATTCAAATTCATACCAAATTTTATTGCAGACTATGTTATTAATACAAACAGGTATGTTAATGCAAAAAATCTCAAAATTATCTTCAATTTTAATTTTACACTTAACTGCTTCATATAACTTATGTCGTTTCCTTTTTTTCAGGGTGCCAGTATCAATTTAGCTATAGTAGAACTCATACTAAAAAAGGAAAAAACTTGTTTCTGTTAGAAGGCTAGATATTAATAAAGTGACGTATTCTTATACGGCGCATTATGCCATTATTTTATCTGGAAAAATTTTACCCAAAGTATTTGTATGTCTGCAAGAAGCCACCGCACACTTTGGACCTAGAGTCCAGAAAAAGCAGTAAATTATTATGTTGAAAAATATACAAACATCGTAAATTCATTAAAGTCTGGAAAGCTCGTGACAGAATTTTGCACTGACTTCCTCAAAGATTGCTTAAAATCTTACTTAAGAAAAGAACACTTTCTTCTCATTATAGACTTTTGGGGACGACAAACAAAGCCTGAGTTATATGAGGAAGTATTCCAGGCTGAGGCGATTGATCGCCTACCTGTACTATTTAAGTTATTCCTCCGAAGTGTATTCCACTAGTTCAACCTTTCGACGTTTATTTTTATATCTAGGTTAAAAATCTGATAAAGCGTATTCAGAATTGTGTATATTTATCGAACACAATCGAGATCTCAATTCTTGTGAAGATAGCATCAAGATACAATCAATAGTTCATCAATTTTCATCATGGATAATTTTTAATAAAATGATTCGATAATTTTAGTACGCTTAGAACTATCAATTAATTGTAAATGAAAGAGAAATATTTTTAAATGTTAATGAAATGTGTTTTCCAACCATTCTATTAAAAAATCGTTACTCTTGTAACAAGTCATCTTTCATTAATTGTGCAAGATGTGAACAAATTTATTGTTCTTAATATTTCTATAATAACAACTTTAATTCTGGCACCTGCGTATAATAAATATTAATGGATATACCAAAAAAATGTCCAAACTCATAAATATAGAAAAATAATAGAGAATTCAGCGAAGCTTGTTGATTTTCTGCAGGAAAAATTTTATTTGTAGATGAATAATGACCACAATATCTCAACAACTAGGTCTGAAACCACGATAGATGCTTTATTTTCTCGATTTTTTAACAAAATCGAGTCGAGAACAAACGGGTTTTATTTTAGATATCGTAAAGCCATCGTCTTCACTATCTACGAAATTACCTGAAGATAATCTACAAATAAATGAAATAAATGGAATTATAATATTTGCATTCCGTCTATTCTGTTTGTTGCATTTTACGGCACTTTCACTTACGAATCTTCTTAATATACATATCTTTTGTAAAATAATATATCTGTCGAATTTGAATAGTCATCTGCGATAAAGAAGTTTAACTTCAAAAGCGAGTAATGAGTTGTTTTTATTTAGCTACAAATCCGAAATTATAATAGCTACAAATCTATAAAAATTCTGAATGATAGCTACTATTATATAAGGATAAAGTGAGTTATTTGAATAATTGATAATTTGAAAAATTGATTATTCAATGGCAAAAACCCCAAGTTATTCAAATGTGAAATTTAGATCGCTGTGCGACAGAAGTTAAAATGTATATAAAGTTTTAAAACTTGGAGTATATTATTTTGTTTATTTATTTCAAATCATATGATCGAGTAAAAATTCAAAAATACCTAAAATAAGGATCACCGTAATATTCAATATACTTAAATAGCAGAACAATATACTATGCCAGTTGTGAATATGCTATAATCATTGTAACACGAAAACCTTACCTTAAGAGGCACACCTGGTGTGAAATTTTGAAAAAATCGATTTTTTGTTTGCATATTTTGATAGTCTATATCTTTAAAAATAACATACTGAAATTTCAAATAAATATTTCAAATAGTTTTAGAGTTACAGCCTTCTAAAGAGTAGCCGCTCAGGAATTAGAAATCAATCATTTTATCTTTGAACGCGTTTTTCTCAAAACTAAATTTTTTAAATTGGCTGTAATTGTAACTCGAAGAAAAATCATCTCACCGCTTTGATTTTTTTTCTGCTTCTGTGTACAGTGACCTAAAAGTTTTTCGATTGTATGAAAAATGTAATTTTGGCGGGCAAAAAATCATCTAATTTTTGAGCAAAGTTCGATTTTTTTTTCAGTCTGCTATTTTGTTAAATTTCAATTTTGTTTCACAATCCTAGGTCATTGTATAGGTAATACCTTCTAGATTAACAATATTTTTTTTTGTTTTATTTCATCCACGGTGAAGACCGCAATCACTGCAGCAGTGGAGGACCTTTTTTTTTTTTAGTGATTTAGGAGATAGCAAATAACTCGCTGAAAATTAAATTTTTTCATTTAAAAATTTCAGTGTGTATTCGTTAATAATGTATAAACATATCCTCTAAATTTAAAAACATTTCATGCAGTAGTTTTCTTTAAAAAAATTCCCAAAAATCACTTTGTTTTTTAGACGGTTACACTAGGTGTGAGGCGACCTTAAGGCGACATCAATAATGGCGCCAAATCAATCTATATAGTCTTTTTTAATATTCATCTTCACCGCTACGCGGCGTACACATATAGAATTTTTCCGTTACTAAAATTCTCGTCTTGAGTTACGAAGCCTAGAGAGTACTAGAAACATCAGTGCACTAATTGCCCTATTTGTTTTATATGTTTATTTATAAAATAACACGTAGTTAAATCTGAACCTCTGAAGATCACCGACGCTCTCGTAGAGAATTATCGTATTCAGTATTTTCTTATTTTTAACAACACAAATTCGATGAAAACGCGTATCTCGGACGTCTTCCTCGTATAGAGCTCCGTTTCTTGAGTGTTCAAATAAGACAATACTTATCTTATAATATGTCCAACGAGTGTTAGTTGGTATGATGTGTTAACCTCTAAAATAAACTGTGTTATATATTTTTATTAAACTATAGTGTGCTGTAATTAGTAATTAATATTACTATCATTGATATCATTTAATGAGGAGATTAAGGGGAGAGAAGATAAAATTTAAATTAAAAATAAATTATTTTCTTGTTATTCTTATAAAATATTAGTGTGACATTTTAAGAAAATATGTCAGCAAATTTTGAGAACTTAATTCAAAGTATTACTTGTTGTAACTTATAAACGAGACTCCCTTCCTATACTTTGCATTCGTGTATAGTAGAGCGGAGTCGAATTTGACTACTTGTTTTTGAATGTTCCCTTACTTTCCAAGCTTTCTATTTTAAAAAATTTGTGTGAGTAGATATTTTAAGAAGGTCCCAAAGGCGACGTTGCTGTTAGTTCTGTTCAATTTACTTTTGGAGCTGTATTCTATACGGAACGAAAATTTCTAAAACTAATAAATATAAAGATGAGTTCAGATTCTAAGGGAAATATAAAACGATCAACTCGGTTGCGTAAACGAAAATTTTATGGAAATCAGCACACCACAAGCTGTGATGAGTCCGACCAACCGATTCTAAGAGCAAGAAAATTTTTAAATACTAATAATGAGGATGAGGACGTCCATTACAATTCTTTTCATGGTTATCGGCTTATCGAATTTTTCACGGTATTTACTGCATTGTCAGAACTTGTTATCTGTCGTAATTGCAAACAGACAGTGAGATTTGATGAGGCTGGCAATCGAGGCTTGGGTTTCAAGATAGTTATACTATGCTCTTGTGGTCGTAGAGACATCAACTCAGGACAACTTGTTCATGGTGCATTTGAAGTTAATCGTAGGATTGTACTTGTTATGCGTCTTTTAGGCATTGCCAGAGAGGGGATCAATTTATTTTGTAATTTTATGGACATATGCGACGGCTTGAGCGAATCTACCTATCATAATGCTATTACGCATTTATACAACGCTTCAAAAACAATATTTCAATCTTGCTGTAAAAAAGCTGTGGAGAAAGAAAAAGAAAAAAATGAAAAACATAATAGGCCGACATCCCATTTAAAAGTATCGGGCGATGGTTCATGGAAAAAAAAGGACTTTAAATCTTCATATAGTATTACAACGCTCATTGGATGCTACTCTGGTAAAGTTATAGATTTAGTAATAAAAAGTAGCCGCTGTCTAGAGTGTAATTACTGGAAAAATAAAGAAAATACTGAAGAATATCGTGAGGGATATGAAAAACATATGTCAGTTTGTCGATTGAATGACCAGATTGCAATGGAAATCGAATCAATTAAAGAGATGTTTTTGAGATCGGAAGAATTGTTTGGTGTAAAATATAGTAATTATATGGAAGATGGAGACTCAAAAATGTTTCAAGAAATACTTGATATAAATCCGTATGGTGACAATTTTCAAGTGATACAAAGTGAGTTTCTTGGCTACGTACAAAAGAAAAATGAGAATTTCAACTGGACCGTTTGGTCTCTTGCTCCACAGCACATACAATCAGGGTTAAAAATCATTGAAATTGCCGCTTATATAGCAACTGGATTGTTCAATGAAGGATATAAATCTATTTTACAAATAATGAACAAAATAGATATAATAATTGGCAGACAGTGTAAATCATACGTAGACAAACTAGAACAACGGAGAGTGATTAAAGAATATCGACGCAGCTTGGTAGTGGCTAAAGAAGACCGTCAATTAAATCAATCACATCAAGAGGAAGTTATTGTGAAAAATGAGTTCTTTGAAGATACAGAAGGACTATCATATGACACTGAAATTGCTAACTAATTGGTAAGTTACTACAATCATTGAATTTTGATATACTCAAACTTTAAATGCGTTTTTTTTGAAACATTATTTTTCATAATGGTGAACACGGTAACTCAAAAACTTTTTTTTCAATCGCTCTGCAATTTCTAACATGTCTTTTCAATGATATTAATTTCTATATGTATCAACCTAATTTAAAAGATTTGTTAAAAAGTTTATTTTTGTAAAGCATTGAAAAATTTGACTTAAAATTCAAATAATTGTTATAAAGTGTTTCATTCTGCCAATTTTTTTTTTTTTTTTTTTTTTAATTTTTATTAAACGTA
>NW_014569861.1:87055-94044 GCF_001313835.1 Polistes canadensis
TTTTTTTTTTTTTTTTTTTTTTTTTGAAAAACCTCAAATTTTTCAAATTCTGGTATTTTTTTTTTACTTTTCCTCTAAAACTTTGGTTCATTCTGAACTTAATTTCGAGCTTCGCCTGACGGGTCGAAATGTTTTTCAAACTTTTTTTTATTGCAATGCATAGTCAATCAAAAACAGATCAACTTTTGTTTAAAATATTTGTTTTGTGAGGTTGTCATAAATACATGAAAAATTGTGAAAAGAGTTATGTGGGACACCCTGTATACAATGCATATTGGCACACGGGATAAACTTTTTAAAGTTATTTTTTTGTTTTGTTTTGTTAGAAAAGAAGTATAACTTCTTACGTTCGTTCATAAGTACACACTCCAGTTCTTTTTATATTATTGTCAGCTTTCTTTAATATTTAAAGAAAAAAGAAAGAATATTACCATAACAACAGAGGACAACAATTTTTATAGCTCTACCTACCAGAAAAATATCTTTACTTATTCTAAAAAAATATTAACGTAGATGAGCCGTTTATTTTGAAAGTGGCCCAAGTCCATTTAGACTTAAATTGAGATATTTAAGGTTTTGTGTTTCAATGCAATTAAAAATATACGTACAGAATACCTATGAGTTATGCTGCTTATGTATCTAAAGATGTTAAATTTATAGTTCCTATTAAAATAATGGCAATTATTAAGTGAATAATATGCATTTTCTTACCAAGAATGGAATCAGGCCTCTTTCAAAATTAACAACCAGATTCGTTATAAAATTTGAAGGAACCGAAGTCCATTCAATGTAATTTAAGATGCTTCACAAATTGAAAAAAAAACAATACTCATTTTATATTACACATCTTTATAACACTTTAAAAACATAAATTATGCGATTCAAAATATTTTTTACAAACATAAATTACAAAACAATTTTCTACTCATCTACATTTTGTGTATGTGAAAGGGATTTAAAGAAATCGTGATATATATCGTAATAAGTCAATTATGTCCTTGAATTTTGCGGTTGTAATTTGTTTGATATTTTTATACAGTGGTGTCAATACAATATTTTCGAACTTTCTTGGTCTACCCCGACGTGGTAATAAATTCAGGACTTAAAAATTGTCGTTCTCATTCATTAATGTCTTATAGAAAATTTTATACGGTTCATTTTTGACAAAACGCATCCAACATATTTTTAACCATTTAATTGGTTCTCCGTTAGAATTCTCTATCCTTTTAAAAATTGCGTCTTCTATTAATTTTATTGATACAAAATCTTCTTGTCTCATTTCATATACAATAAAGTTATTACCTTTCCGACACTTTTCGATAATATTGTAATAATATCGGGGGACAAACAGTAAATTATTATTAGCGCTTTTGTTATATTCCGTTTATAATATGCTAATGAAGTAGCAGTAATTTAAGTGTAAATGGACTTAGTCCACTTTTAAAATAAACGGCTCAGTTATTCAACTAACTCTGAAAACTTATGTCTTCATAATTATCGCATTTACTCGGAATATAAATAATCTTAAATGCTTTATTGATAGATAATTTAAAGTTGTACATGTAACCGTGCGTAATCGGAAATAATTGACAAATGGAGTTAGGCCACTTTCAAAATAAACGGCTCATATATGTTTGCATTTTTATTATTACGGCTCATATATTTTGCACTAACATTAGTGTAAGATTTATTATTTATTTATTAAAGTAGAAGTAATATAATTTATTTATTTAAAGAATAACGCTTAACGATAATTATTAAACGATTTAAAGATATAATCAGATAGAATGGTAAGCATCTTTAATCTAAATTCAATCTATCGCCACGAAATATTAGGTGTCACTCTGTACGCCGTAATCCGAAAACAACAGTCATAATTAGTGAAGGACACGCCGTACTCGACTCTTGGTCACTTATCGTCGTCTTTTGTGTCCCTTCACCGTCCCCCGTTATCATACCGTTTACTTTCACGCCTAACACTCGCCGAATATCAATGGACTACCACGGAATGCCCCACTCGGTCCTTTCCATCATCTATGTATGTCTTACTCCACCCCCTTTCAACGTTCCTTGTTTTATTCCGGCATTCTTTCCAGAAACCTCTCGATCCTTCTGCATTTCCGGATCAAGAACGTTCGAGAGACTTCGATGGAGCTAAACAAAGGCGACAAGTTCAGACAGTGTATCCTAGCAACCTAAACAAATGAACTGTAGGCCAGTCAAAAACAGGCTAACTTCCCCTTTTTTTCCTAAGATTGAGAGTTTTTGATATGTAGGCCAGTCAAAAAGGGCCTAAGAAGCGCCTTTATCGTCAACATCCTGCAAGTTTGATCTTAGTAGCCCAGTCAATAAGAGGTGAAGGAAAAACTTTCAGGTGGACCTACTCGACAGTTTGATACAATGGTAATTCGAATGGTGCTAATTTTTTTGCAATACGATGTTGCGTTTACGAGAAAAAGGGTAAAAATGGCCGTATCTTAGAATCTAGGCATTTAATCGAAAAAAGTTTCAAACAAAAGTTGTAGAGAATTAAAAAATACATAAAAAGTGTTGTAAGGTGTATCTTCGTATTTGCAAAAATAAGCGAGAAAATGAAGGTGAAAGGTAATTGTAAGAGAGAGGGCAAGCCACGCCTCTTCATTGGTTTTTATACGCGAGCGAGCTAGTGTGCATTATCTTGGTGTCTCTCTCGGTCGCGTGAATGCAAGTGCGAGTGAGAATAGAAATCGATATTTCTCTCTTTCTATTTTTTTCTTCGGAAGCGAGAATTTTTCGTTTTGACGATCGAGTGTCGGGCGTTCTGTATATCTATATATATCGGCGTTTTTAAATCGAATCTTGATGCTTATGGCACGCGGTTTTTGTATTTATTGTCAAAAATAGTGTTGTTGCAACCGATGCCTTAATCGGTAACTCCAGTGGATTGTACAGTGAATCGAAAATGCCCTCACGGGTGATATCGAGATTGTTTATTAATAGGAAGGAGGATAGGAAAATAAAACACCAATARCAAATATATTTGAGCCCAGTCAGTACTAAAAAGTACGCTTCATTTGGCTGGTCAGGGAAAAGCCTTGTGGCATAAAAACCCTGGTTGAAACGTTGAAGAAGAATCCGTACAAATGAGAATAATTCTGGCCACGTGCAGGACCGCCTTTGTCCCTTGTCGCTGGCTGAACTTAAATGATATAGTATTGCGCTATACAATAATTCTCCTCGAAGTAGTTCTCGCAAGTCTCAGCTCTCTAAGTTAGATGAATCTCGAGTGACAAATCACGAGTGACGAATCACGAGTGATGCTAGGCGCAAGAACGCGCTGGGCTTTATACAAAAAAGCGATGCAATGCTGGACCAATCACCGAAACGCTCGAGGATAACGCGGCTGTCGATACATGTGATTGGCGTAATAAATGTAGTGGGAGAACGCGAGCTAAAAGAAAGAAGGAGCCCTTGCAAACATCTTGGCGCTACCGTGGTTACCACCAAAAACAAAGATACTGCTTGTCGCACGTGTCTCACGCCTTGGCAGGGCCGTACACGCCCCGGCGCTTCGCCCTACTCACTCGTTGCGTAGGATACGCAACAAATAGTGAACCTTGATTAAAAGAAAAACATTAATTCATTTTAAAAGAAACTATTATTATTGAGTCAAGAGTAAAAATAATGAATTATTTTGTATCTCGACATAAAATTAATTTGAATAATTAATTGATATAAATTTTGTGCCTCACAAAAATTTATTTGTATATCAAATTGAATACGTATTCTWTTAAAGACGAAATTTATAATTTAAAAATTTTTCTTATTAAATTACGTATTTTATAAAAATTTAAATTACAGATTTGTTGTCCCGTAAAAATTTATTTGTGTATCAAATTGAATACATATTTGAAAAAGAAGAATTTTATATCTACGTATAAAATTAATTCAAGATTTACAGGAAAGGGTATTCTAAAAACGTGGAATTTATTTATTGTCTAGACATAATTTTAATTCATTTTTATTATGTTATAAGAAAACAGAAATGTATTTTTATTCAGCTTCAAAGTCATAAAAGTTGTAAGAAAAAAATAGGACTTTTGTCAAGTGGCACGCTAGCGTAAGTATTATCGTCTTTGTTTCGCGCCCGTTCGATTCTTCGTGGAGGAATTATTTTATTTATAAGTTTTTCAATCCTTAAGTTATACAAATTCTTTTTACATTTCTTAATTTTTAATTATATATATGAAAGATATAGAAAGATATATATTGTTATTTGTTACTATATTGAAGAATAATATATTTTTATATTAAAAAAAAAAAAAAAATGTTAACTGTAATTCAAGTAATAAATTTTCCTTTATTTGCGTAAGATGGTAAAAAATGTATTACTTCAAATTTTTTGTAATATTTTAATTTTCTTTCCTGTAGATTGTCGAAGATCCTTCGTTTGTATAAATTAGTACACACGGACGTTCGCTCGCGTGTAAAGATCGATTTTTTTCGATTTAATGCCTAGATTCTAAGATATAGCCATTTTTTAGCCTTGTTTACCCTTTTTCGCATGAACGCAAAAAATATAGCACCATTCGATTCTGCGTCGTCGAATTACCATTATATCGAAAATGCAGATTGGTAGATAAATAACGGGAACCTAGCCTCTTATTGACTGGCCTATTATGATAGTCCCTCCCAAACGCGCCCACGTATGCCAAAAGAATATTAGACCACGTCCATATCCCATTGAAGTTCGTTTGACGACGGTTTATTTGCAAAAGTTAGTGCAATATTGAGAGTACGGAAAATATAATATATAAGTGATCAAGCCTCTAAAGTGGAATAAATATCAAAGTGGTAGTTCTTCTACGTGTAAAAAATGACCAGTGATAGAAGAAAAAATCGTTTATTACTTGATAATGATATTCAAGAAATAGAAAATATGCAGACAATATTTGAATTTCAAGTTCAAATTTGTAGTGATAGTACTCAATATAAATCTCCGGAATTTGTATTACAAGGCACTGATTTACATTGTAAATGTTGTGTAATATTAAAAATCATAGATAATAATATAACTTTTTCTTTAAACATAAAAGATGATTACAAAAATTTCTATGTTGATAAACTGCAATTTAAAGAAATTTTATGGTATAATCGACAGCAAAATGTTAATGTAAGTGTAAGAATTAATAAAGAAAATCCAACATTATCGATCGAAGGATACAATAAAGGTGCATATTCGAATCAAAATTGTAAAGTAACTGTCACGTATACTACAAAAAATTATGAGAGTATAAATGACGAAAATTTAACAATGCTTTTCAATCTACAAAACATGTACGAGGACGAAAAATTTACAGACTTGAAAATAAATGTCGAGGGAGAAGAATTTTCTGCGCATAAAGCGTTACTTATCGGAAATCCTGTATTCGCATCAGTGTTACAAAATGATATGCGAGAAAGTAATGAAAACATCATTTATATCAAAGAAATGGATCCAGCGGTATTTCAGATCATATTGAGATATCTTTATCTTGGTGACACTGGCAAAATTAATTTTAAAAAACATGGAGTTGATTTTCTTATAAATTTAATAGTAGCAACGGATATGTATCAAATGAGATATTTGAATACGAGATTAATTAATGTAGCAATAAGGTATATAAACCTGAGCAATGTTATTAAACTTTTCAGACTCGCAGATAGATTTAACATTCTGGAATTAAAACAAAAGAGTATGCTCTATATAAGAAATCATCGTAAGGAAATTTGGGACTCCTTACCATTTAAAGAACTAATAAAAGAGAATCAAAAATTGACAATCGAACTCCTTTCATACGTCATGGAAAATGGTTGCCCATAATACGATCAGTTTATCATTTATTACTTTTTAATATGTTTGATTTTTTATCTAATTTAATCGCATTAAAGTTTGTAATAATAAACAACAAAATATGGCAAAAATAAATGTTTTATTAGAAAAAAAAAAAAACACACGCGTGTATGTATTTATCCACGCACGTAAGAAGTTATACTTCTTTGGCGTAACACAAAACAATATTATATATAATTTTAATAAAACTTCTAAATAACTTCAAAAATAACTCTAAAAATTTTAACTCGCGTGTCGATATATTCTATACTTGTAGAAAATACGATAAAATAATATAAAATTGTGGGTTAGGGAATATTTGAGAAGTGTGCGTGTATAGTTTATAAGTATGTACGTGCGAGTTTATTTTCTAGCTGTTGTATGTGTGATGATATGGGCATGAGTATGTATCGTGGAGAGAGAAACCTTTTCGTTAGATTAGTTCATTTATCAGGTTGCTAGGATACGCCGTCTGAACTTGTCGCGTTTGTTTAGCTCCATCGAAGTCTCTCGAACGTTCTTGATCCGGAAATGCAGAAGGATCGAGAGGTTTCTGGAAAGAATGCCGGAAGAAAACAAGGAACGTTGAAAGGGGGTGGGGTAAGACATACATAGGTGATGGAAAGGACCGGGTGGGGCATTCCGTGATAGTCCATTGATATTTGGCGAGTGTTAGGCGTGAAAGTAAACGGTGTGATAATAGGGGACGGTGAAGGGACACAAAAGACGACGATAAGTGACCAAGAGTCGAGTACGGCGTGTCCTTCACTAATTATGACTGTTGTTTTCGGATTACGGCGTACAGAGTGACACCTAATATCTCGTGGCGATAGATTGAATTTAGATTAAAGATGCTTACCATTCTATCTGATTATATCTTTAAATCGTTTAATAATTATCGTTAAGTGTTGTTCCTTAAATAAATAATGTGACGTTCCGCCACGCTTATAATTTCTAGAACATTATTTCTTCTTTACCAATGCTTATAGTCCAGTGAAAAAAAGGAAAACTGAGCTAATTGTCTGTTTTTCGGCGAAAACTTAATATAATGGTAACTCAACGACGCTGAATCGAATGGTGCCAATTTTTTTGCACCAGGATGTGCGATTCATGGCAAAAAGGGTAAAAAATGGCCGTA
>NW_014569861.1:94822-98916 GCF_001313835.1 Polistes canadensis
CGTAAGTAGTATCGTCTCTGCTTCTCACGCGGGTAGTTACCGTTCGATTCTTTGTGGGGGAATTATTTTTTTTTTTTAAGTTTTTCTATCCTTAAGCTGTACAAATTCTTTTTACATTTCTTAATTTTTAATTATATACAGGAAATAAAATTAAAATATTACAAAAAATTTGAAGCAATAAATTTTTTACCATCTAGCGCAAATAAAGGAAGATTTATTACTTGAATTACAGTTAACATTTTATTTTTTTAATATAAAAATATATTATTCTTCAATTTAGTAAAAAATAATAATGTATATATTTCTATATCTTTTCTGATATAGAATTCAGAAAATATTTCTATTCTTTTCTATATAATAAAAAGAAAATCATAACATTAACGAGTATTATAAAAATGGGAGTGAGACATCTATAATCAAAATCCGCAATTACTTTCTTGCCAACCTAATATTATATTAGCACGCGGGATAGTTGGAGTTTTTTTTGGATATTATTTTTGATGTTATTTTTGAGGTTATATTTGTTTTTGTACGCCAAAGAAGTATAACTTCTTATGTGCGTACATAAGTATACATATTAGTTTTGTTTTAAAAACTCCGCCATTTTGTTAAATTTCAATTTTTTTTTCAATATCTTGGCAATACGAAGGCAATATCTTCTAGTTTAATAAACTTTTTGGTTTTTTTGATCTCAGGCACTGTGAAGGTCGCTATCACTGCAGCAGTGGGATGTCTTTTTTTTGGAGCCTTGGGAGATTGAGAATAACTCGCTGAATTTTCAATTTTTTTGGTCTAAAAATGTTATCATGTATGTATTTATTATAAATCCACAAATATATTCTTAAAACATTAAAACATTCCATGCATTAGTTTTCTCTAAAAAAATTCTCAAAAATAATTTTTTGTTGTCACGCTCTCACATTAATGGTGCCCTTAACACAGATTTTTTTTAGCACATCCTTTGATACTGCTAAGGTCAATAGGCGGTTCCTTTAACATACATTTCGTATATTTTCGATCAACTTGTTATAATATCAACTAATTACGATGGCTAGTAATATTTTCACAATTTTTCATCCCCATAAAGATTAACATTTATATATTATTAATTATTTCACAATACGTTAAGCTTGACAATTACTTTTTTTCTTCTTTTTCTTCTTGGATGAACAAATGCAGTAGTCATTTTTAAAATATATTTGTGCATGTAATAATAATAATTATTATTTCTGGTTGATCTTGGCTTTATATTAATATAATAATTATTTCCATTTCATTGCTATGATAAACTTCGTTCCTTTATTTTATATTTTCTTCTTTTTCTTTATTCTTGTGAAAATTATTACTTACTAATAAATAAGTATCGTAGGGAAAATGGTCATTAAAAAGAACTAGAACTTAGTTTTGATTAATTGGACGTTTCGTCCCTTTATTGGGACTTCTTCAGCAACTTAATCTCTAAAGTTCAGCGTCTTTTTCATTTGAGCAGACATACATTCTTGTAATATTCGAAAAACTAAACATCTAAACTTCGTTATCTCTTAATCCGTTATATACTTACCTTATTTGCTTTTCTTTTGTTTACGTGTTTACATTGATCTCTCATGTTTCTTAATTTTATGTATGAATAATTATTTTCTGTTTTCGTACGCACACGCACATAATAAAATACATAATAAAATAATAAACTTATACTATTATATAACTTGTTATTGCACTTTTGTTATATATCGCGAATGTAGCACAGCGACCTTATTATATCGTTTAATTGTTCGATATAGCATTTAAACATTTGCAACTGTCGGTAGTATTTTCATATATATTTGTATACCCCATAAAAATATGTCTTTGTTTAAATGTTTATTGTGATCGTGAAAAAGTAATTTTGTATCATTCATTGGCGAGAAACAAATTACTGGTATACCGATCTGTGTGTGTGTAAAAATAAAACGATTTAGTATATCTCTCTTTATTTTCTTTTTAAAAATGTGTATTTTGGATTATTAATATTTATTAACAAAATTTGTATACGTACAGATCTTACATAACGATTGTCAATTCCGCCCGGGAAGATACCTATTTCTAGTTTTATATTCAAGCTTTCGCATGCCTCTTTAAATGCAATCCAAAATGGATTGGTATCATCCAATTTGGTGTTCTCAACTTTTGAATCTTTTTGTTCAAACGTGTAAAATACACCTTCTTCGCACCATTTCTTGATCTTATATTAGCTTCAAATTCGTCGTGATCGATGGATAGAGCAAGTCTTATATCGAACGCAGCGATCAATTCGTTTGGTATAACGTTCGTTTGTATTCCACTCTGCAAAAGAAATATATTTAATTAGTAACTATTTCATAATGTCAAATAAATATAAAATGACATATGAAAAGAAAACAAAAACTACAGATACATATATAAAACAGTAAAGAAAATAATCAATAGAAATACTCAATATACATTAAATACTTACGAATCGTATAAATCCTAATGTAATAGACATGTAAATATCAAAATATTGATTAGATAGTTAAAAAATCAAATAAAATGCTGTAAATATATTGAATACTTACTAATAATTAAATAATACATTTTTAATAGTTTCCTTAATATAAATGAGCAAAAAATGAATGAAAAACGAAATACGTTGCTGTATACCTTTAATTGAGTTAGATTAATTGTCGTAACAAGGCCAAGTTGATATTTGCCAGGGTCTTTCAATTTTTCTTTTTCCAATGCTCTCTTAAGTCCATAAATCGATCAATTATAACTCGGATTTTTTCTCCAGCAGTATTATCTAGCAATAAGGATCCTAGATTTCCAATACAATGTACTTCTATGTGCCAAATAGATCTTTCACCGTTGAATATGTAGAATGTATCGATACGAGAATCAGCGACTCCTTCATCGAACGCAAAACCGATATTTAAAGTCTTGAAATCATTCGTGTGGACGAACTCCTTCATAACAAGTTTACCATCAATTTCTTCATCGGGTACGAAGGATATATGAACAGTTCCCTTGAAGCGTTGATTAGACATTTTCATACGTCTTACAGCTTCCAGATACTGTATTCCAACACATTTCATATCTTGACTGCCACGTGAGTAGATGTTTCCATGTTCGTCCATGTGAGCGCTGAATGATAGATATATCCATTTATCCTGAAAAATGCACATTTATTTAATTAATAAACAATCCTTCAATAATCATACTAATTGCCAAATTTAAAGAGACAGTCATTAATGAGCTTAGTAATTTCATAATATCTTTTCGCAAATTATATTACTTACCTCAAAGACAGATACTACATCCATATGACTGTTCAAGAGAATAGCTGGTTCAGTTGACTCTGTACCCAACTATGCGAGAACCACGATGTGTTTTCCTAAATGTACATGATATACTTTAACCGGCAAGTTGAGAGACTTTGCCTGTTTTTGTAAGAATTCGACGTAAGCATCTGTAATCAAATATATTTGTATATGTTGATCTAACATGAACTAAAGAAATATCTCTGTTGCACTAATTTTGACTTGTTCATTTGGAAGAAAATTAAATAACCTCGTGCGAGCTCGAAAAATATAAAAATAAAAATAAAATTGTGTGTTGTGGGTGAGACATATACAATTGCTCGGTAGAATTGGGTGTTAGAATGTAATGTAATCGATAGGATGGCACGTAAAAGTCTGGAATACGTGTCTCGATACTATTAATAAAAAACCCCATTAACGTGGTAACCACACACCGAGACGTAGAAACACAATTTGCAATATATTTATCATTCCTACACGATTCGCATGTTACTTTCATGAAATGAAGAAGGAAATAAAATACGTGGGACGATTCATCGAATCTAAAGAATTTGTATAAACGTCAAGAGTAGTATTACTCACTGTAATTAATATAAAGCCAGGATCAACCGGAAATAATAATAATAATTTATTTAGTATTTCTCTCGTCCAAAAATTACAATTTTTAATGATGAAATTTCACAGGGAACTTGGACATGAAAGAAGTAGAACTATGTTTGATTTAGTTGGACGTTTCGTCCCTTTATTGGGACTTCTTCAGCAACTGGAAAATTTATTTTC
>NW_014569861.1:100671-102800 GCF_001313835.1 Polistes canadensis
TGAAGAAGTCCCAATAAAGGGACGAAACGTCCAACTAAATCAAACATAGTTCTACTTCTTTCATGTCCAAGTTCCCTGTKAAATTTCATCATTAATAATAATAATAATTATTATTATTATATGCACAAATATATTAAAAATTACTCTACTTCATTTGTTAATCTTAGAAGAAAAAGAAGAAAAAAAGAAGTTGTCAAGCTTAATGTATTGTGAAATAATTAATAATATATAAATGTTAATCATTATACGGATGAAAAATTGTGAAAATATTACAAGCCATCGTAATTAGTTGATGTTATAACAAATTGATTGAAAATATACAAAAAGGTACCGCTTATTGATCTTAGCAAAATCAAAGGATATGCTAACAAAAATCAGTGTTAAATGAACGCGCTCCGACACCTATGGCTCGCAATGACGCCTTTGTGAGGATAGGAGAACGTTAGTGGGCTCAGACCGTTTGTCTTCCCGCCCTTATTTTGGGTAACACGTTGAGTGCCACCCAAATTCTAAAGGGGTTACATGGGTTTGGGACTTTCAAAAAAATCATTTTTTTTATTTTTATCTTTTAAAATTCTACAACTTATCTAGAATATTGTATTTAATTTTAAAGTCGATAGGAGTAGTAGTTTAAAAGATAGAGCCTTGGGAAGTTCCACTCTTTAATGGCTATTTTACAAGCACTTATATCTTTAAACGCGTTTTTCTCAAAACGCTTTTTCTAAAGTCGGTTGTCAAGATTTCTCGAAAACTATTTAACCGATCTTGATGAAATTTGCTACACGTCTTCATGATACTATTGACAAGGACTTGGACGAAGGATTTTCGTTTTTTTCATAAAATCGAATTTTAAGAAACCAAAATGTGGTACAAATGTAGCGAAGTTTGAATATTCTTGCTAAAAACGTTGCCAAAAATCCAAATTTCAATTTTTTATTTTCCTTCGTCCAGTTTCTAGTTTTAAGTATTCACTAAAAGACCCTATTTTTTCAACTGAAAAACCCCCACCGTTTATGAGTTCTGCTGTCAACGCGAAAACACTTTTTTTTGGTGGGGTCACCGAAAATGACGTCGCAATGGCTGAGTTTAAAATATTTTTCAACCAAAATTTCAGAAAATGTTCTTTAACAAAACGGCAGTGTGCTCCGTCGAAGTGATACCGCTGTACGGACCACCGTGCCGCCGGAGTAGCGGCACTGAACGGAGCACTGCGCCGAAAAATGTCACTCCGGTTAACTAAAGAAAAACTGAGCTAATTGTCTGTTTTTCGGCGAAAACTTGATATAATGGTAACTCAACGACGCTGAATCGAATGGTGCCAATTTTTTTGCACCAGGATGTGCGATTCATGGCAAAAAGGGTAAAAAATGGCCGTATCTTAGAATCTAGGCATTWAATCGAAAAAAGTTTCAAACAAAAGTTGTAGAKAATTGARAAATACATAAAAAATGTTCTAAGGTGTATCTTCGTATTTGCAAAAATAAGCGAGAAAATGAAGGTGAAAGGTAATTGTAAGAGAGGGAGTTGGTCTTTACACGCGAGCGAGCTAGTGTGCGTTATCTTGGGGTTTCTCGGTCGTGAATGCGAGTGCGAGTGAGAAAAGAAAAGGATACTTCTCCCTTTCTAATTTGTTTAGGCGGTAGCGAGTATTTTTGTTTGGGCCATCGATTTTTGAGTGTTCTGTATTATATATTTCTGATATTTTTTCATGCTGTAGCGAGAATTTTTCGTCTTGGCCATCGAGTGTCGAGCGTTATGTATACGAGTGCGAGTGAGACAAGAAACCGATACTTCTCTCTTTCTAATTTTTTCTTCGGAAGCGAGAATTTTTCGTTTTGACAATAATTCATTTTAACAGAAACTATTATTATTTAGTCATATTTTTATTAGTTAATATTTTATTTTTATAATATAAAAATATATTATTCTTTAATACAGTAAAACAAATAACAATATATATCTTTCTATATCTTTCCTGTATATAATGAAACATTAAGAAATGTAAAAAGAATTTGTATAACTTAAGGATAGAAAAACTTAAAAAAAAAAATAATTCCCCCACAAAGAATCGAACGGTAAGTACCAGCGTGAGAAGCAGAGACGATACTACTTACGCTAGCGTGTCATTT
>NW_014569861.1:103045-109163 GCF_001313835.1 Polistes canadensis
TTAATTTAAAATTTCATAAAATACATAATTTGTTGACTAAATAATAATAGTTTCTGTTAAAATAAAATATTGTTTTTCTTTTAATCAAGGTTCACTATTTTTGACAATAAATAAAAAAACGGAGTGCCATAAATATCAAGATTCGATTTAAAAATGCCGCGCTTATACGCCGACATATATATATAACGATATATATAGATATACATAACGCTCGACACTCGATGGCCAWGACGAAAAATTCTCGCTACAGCTTGAAAAAATATCAGAAATATATAATACAGAACACTCAACAATCGATAGCCCAAACAAAAAGAATCGCTATCGCTTAAAGAAATATTATCCATTTGTTTTCTCTCTCGCACTCGCATTCATGACCGAGAGATCCCAAGATAACGTACACTAGCTCGCTCGCGTGTAAAGACCAACGAAGAGGCGTGGCTTGCTCCCTCTTTTACGATTACCTTTCACCTTCGTTTTCTCGCTTATTTTTGCAAATACGAAGATACACCTTAGAACATTTTTTATGTATTTTTTAATTATCTACAACTTTTGTTTGAAACTTTTTTCGATTAAATGCCTAGATTCTAAGATACGGCCATTTTTACCTTTTTTTTCGTTACAGCCACATCGTATTGCAAAAAAATTAGCACCATTCGATTCAGCGACGTCGAATTACCTTTGTATCAAACTGTCGAGAACTTCTACCTGAAAGTTTTTCCTTCACCTCTTATTGACTGGGCTATAAAAAAAATATTGAAAGAAAAAACAAAGCATTTCAATGAAGGACGGCGTTGCAAACAAGCACACATACATACGAATAAAACTTGTAAGAAATCTTTATTCTGTTGTTTATATTCTACTTATTGTTAATAGGATTAGAACAAAAGCTCTTAGAAGTTTGTCTCTTTCTCTCTGTTGTTTACCTGAAATCTATATCCGTAATACTGTCAATTGTTCTCGTACATTCGAACAATTCGTCAAATATTTTCGTTTACATTCACGTTTGTTCGTTATCTTGAATTGCTCCCGGTGCTACCACTGCAGCAGTTGCATTTTTCTTTTGTTAACAATCGTTTTTTTCTCCCATTTACACCTCTAAATGCTGCTGCTGTTGATGCTGCTGTTCTTCGACGTACCTACTTCATGTTTTGGACAAGCTATATTGCGTATAAACTTTAACCGAGGGAATATTAAAGATACGTAGATAGATATAAAGAGAAAAGGAGAGATCGTGTTTATTTGGATCAACGCTCGTTGAAATATTGAAAAGTTAGTAGTAAATCAAAACTTAGGCTTTTCTATTCACAATCAGTATAATACTTTTTATATACTATATAAATATGAAATGGTTTTTTGAGAACACACATTGTTCATTCTTTGTAGAAGTAAAAAATACGATATCTATGTTTAATAAAAACAAAGTATGTTTTATTAATGTAAGATATCTTATTTTTATAGATGAGTAATACATTAGATTCGATACAATCATCAAATGTAAGTTATACCCGTGAAGAAATGTCATATTTATTTGGCAGAGATCCTAGTATTTTAGCATACGGACAGAGACCTTGTCCATCTAAAGATGTAAAGAAAAATTTACTTTCTGTATATGAAACAGAAGAATTTGATTCGGTAGAAATCAAAAGCTCGCTTTTTGATTCTCAGTCTTTAAAAACGATTAAAGTCTATTTACGTTTAAAGCCATTTCCAAGAAAAATCAAATTACTACCAGAACAAGAAGAAGCTTATAAAATAACTAATTCCACCACTTTGGTAACTAAGTTTCCACATTTAGAAAATAACAGTTGTTTTGCAAGAGCTAAAAGTAACGATGTAGCATGTAGAACGTATACGTTCACTCAAACATTTGGACCAGAAATAACGCAATTGGAATTATTTGATCGAGTGATTAAGCAACAAATGGTAGATTTCTTAGCCGGACAAAGTTCTAATGTAATGACTTACGGTAAGCGCCAATATATACTCCAAATTCTTATTAACATTTATTTATATATTTTATGCGAACAAATCATATTTCTACAGGTACAACAAATTCTGGAAAGTCACATACATTGCATGGAACAATCACATCGCCTGGCATCATACCACGTGCTTTAGGATTCTTATTTTCTAATATCACTCCAATATCTATACCTTCATATAAACCTATACATTATTGCGATGCAAAATTTCTTAATTCTCTTGAGCAAGCTCAAGAGTTACAAGTTACAACTAAATTGTTAAGTTTTAGTTCGGTGGATAAAAATCAGTATAATAATACTTATAAGGAAATGCAAAATATATTACAAGAAGAATCACAGTTGAAATCTAGCAAATACAGTAATGCTCATTATTCAGTGTGGATATCTTTTGCTGAAATATATAACGAAACTATATATGATCTTTTGACTATTGACTGTCCAAAAAAGAAAGTACCACTAAAACTAGCAACTGATAATCATGGAAGAACTTTTATCAAAGACTTGAATGTTGTCTATGTTAACTCTGGTGCGGAGGCATACCAAGTTTTAATGGCTGGTCAATATAATTTAAAAGTAGCCGCAACAGCTTTAAATGCAAGAAGTTCGAGATCTCATTGCATATTTACTATTAAACTATTAAAGTATTATTCTGAAAATCTAACAGATTCGGTGGATATAAGCACGTAATGTATTTTAATATTTTTACTTCATTTAAATTTAATAAGAAATTGTTCATTAACATTTTTTTAAACAGGTTTTCTTTTTGTGATTTGGCTGGTTCTGAACGCTTAAAGAAAACATTAAATATTGGTGACAGATTAAAAGAAGCGCAAAATATCAATACGAGTCTGTTAGTCTTAGGGAAATGTTTGAAATCAATTTACAACGCTCAATTATCAAAATTCAAATCTGAACCTGTCATTGGACCTTTCAGGGAATCAAAATTAACAAGATTATTTCAAAGAGCATTATCAGGAAGCGAACATATTGCTTTAATTGTTAATATTAATCCTTTGCCAAATCTTTACGTAGAAACACAAAATGTATTAAATTTTGCAGCAATTGCAAAGAAAATAATCATAGAACCTAAAATAAAAAAAACAAGAAAGGCACATTGTTCAAGATTTTCTAAAATGGTTCAGAAAAGTGTACAAAGTGTAACAAACTGGGACGCTGTGGTTTTAGAAAATACAGGTGATAAGATATGTATTATCAATTATAAATAACTTTTATTTTGGATAAGTATCATTGGATTTTTAATAGATTGTGATTAAAATATAAATGCAGATACAAAGATAGAAATGGATGAAATAAAGTTAATCTCTTCTAAAGAATATGAAGATTTGTTACTAGTAAATAAACAATTAAGAAAGGAGATAACGAATCTAAAAAATATGGCTTTAACACGTGACTTTGAAATTCGACAAGAAATGGTAGACATTTATACTACCGCCATTAAAAAGCTTGAGAATGATTTGAAGTATGTATTTATATGTATATAGTATTATATTTTTTCATATCATTGTTATGTAAATTACCATACTTATATCTAGATCTCGTATAAGAGATTTTGAAGAACAGCAAGAAGATACTTTGCAATGGTCAATTAAACAAGTTGAAGAATTCTATAAACAAAAAATTAAGTTAAATAGTCGAAAAAGGATACGATCTTGTTTATCTGACGAAGATAATAATAATAATGAGGATGAAGATAATAATAGTAAAAATTCAAAAGATATTAAAGAGTTGAAATGTGAAATTTCACATTTAACTGCTAAATTAGTGTATATGGAAAATACTATTAATGCATTAAAGAAAAATAATACAATTTTGAGCGGAGAAAAACATAAAACTGTATTTGAATTGAGCTTATTAAAGGAAGAATTAAAACAAACAAAATGTTTATTGGATGCTGCTCAGAAAGATCTGTGTCACGAAGAAGAAACTAAATATTATATAGAAGAGATAAAGTCACAATTATCTTTTAAGAAAGATCATGTCAAGGTAATTAATTAGTTTAACATTTTGTAATTATAATAAACAATAGATTGGTTATTTATAATATCCTATTATAAATAATATTTTAGAAACTTAAAACTTTATTGAACGAAGCAAAAGAAGAATATATTACTATCACAAATGATGCTCGAGAAAAGGACATTCAAATCAAAGAACACGAAGAAACGATGGTGGAATATGAAGACAAGATAAACGAGATGCATGAACAACTCGATCGAACTCAATGCAGTCTTTCAGAGCAAACTAAAACAATTGAAAAATTAGAAGAGAATAATCAAAGGATGGCGAATAAAATAATTGAATTAGAAAATATGTTGAAACTAAAAAATGAAAACTATGAAGATATTTCTTGCAAGCAAGGAATATATCTCTCGTCTATAGATATTAATTATGTAGAAGAACTTTCTCTTTCCTTTTAAATATGACTATTATCATGTTATTATATATATTTTCTCTATATTTTTCCTTTTATTCTTTTCCTTTTACATTACATGCTCAACACGTTGCCAAATTCATATAGTCATATAGGTGACCTAATAGACACACTAAAAGAAGAAGAAAATACGGCTGATTACGTAAGAAATGAGATTTAGTTAGCCGAAATGAAGAATAAAAATGAATACAGTGGAAAAAGGACAAATGTATTTGCGGTAAAGAAGTATGAAAAAGGAAGATGTTACAAGTGTGGAAAAGCCGAGCATTATGCTAAAGAGTGTCAAGATAGTGGTCAGGAGGGACGCGGCGGCGGATCATGGTGAGGCTCGACACGTGGCCGCAGCCGAGACGGAACAGGAACCGGAAGAGGACGCAACTACTATCAAGGCCAGTCCAGGTAACATGGAACAGGTACGAGCGTGCACAATAGCGAAGGCAACAGCGCATGGGTAGCAATGACGCACGTGGCGCACAACAGCGAAGACAAACAGGTTATGCAATAGGATAGGTAAAAAATAGGTAGCCATACTCTTTCCAATACAAACTACGTTTGTTATTACTGTAAATTTGTCAAATCTTAAATCTATTGTATTAATTGTCCAGCGAATATGGCTCATTTATATGTTAGAATCGGACAAATTTTAACTGTTTTAACTGTATTCTGCACGTTTAAAGAGGCCGTAATTTCCGATACGCAACAACTCCCAAATACGAGACGTTCAACACTTTCGTTTCAATTGGTAATTTATAGATGTGTGTGTGTGTGTGTTGTGTGGCGCGCATAATTATTTATTCATAAAAACAGATTGATAAAAACGCTAAAAAGGCTAACTAAACATATCCCTGTGGTTAAAAATTCTAAAAAGAAAATCTTGATTTTGGATTTTAGGACACGTTTTCTGGATTTGGAACCATCGAACGGTATTAGGTGTCCACTTATACTAGATTCATGATTTTACTATATACAGAAATGCCGACTTGAAAGTGAAGACAGCAGACTGACAGTGAGAGAGAGAGAGAGAGAGAGAGAGACAGAGAAATGATGATTAATGATCTATCTCTTTCTGCGTAGACTAGTTGGACAGAGAGACCACAACCTGTTGATAACCTCCGACAATAACATCTCTGACCTTGAGAGAAACCCGTCGACAGCTGTGCGCGCAATAAAAGAGAGATGAAAGAGTAGTCCCGCTATTCTCCTTCTTTCCCACGAAAGAGTGATATTTACGTTGACGTAAGAGAAGTTATGTCATAGAGATTAAAGTCAGATAGAGTCATGGTCAAGGACAGTCCATGTTCTCAGGCATATCTTCGGTCTTATAGTTTTAATAAAAAAAAAAAATGTAAAATCTTAGTCTGTTAATAAAATTCGCAAGCACGTATGTGAATAATGAAAACTTGTTGCGCTTGCTGTATTAAATTACAAGCTAACGAAAGTAATAACATTTTCTTTTACAAGTAAGTACATAACATTAAATTATGTCTATTTCTTTGCTTAGATAAAGATCTTTTGTACATATTATATCAGTAGTTGAAAAATCAAAGTTAGAAAGAAAGAAAGAAATTATTATACTTAATATGGAATCACAGGGAACTTGGACATAAAAAGAAGTAGAACTTAATTTAACTAAGTTGGACGTTTCGTCCCTTTATTGGGACTTCTTCAGCAACTTAATCTTACA
>NW_014569861.1:109418-136334 GCF_001313835.1 Polistes canadensis
CCAAGTTCCCTGTGATTCCGTATTAAGAATTATAATTTTGGACGAGAGAAATAACTAATGAAATTATTATATTTATAATATTATAGTAAATTTATAAGTCTGTAGCTACTTTTTCTTGTAGGTTTCCACAAGATGAAACTCTCCGAAAGGTACGGTGTAATGCAAATTTTTCATCTGCTAAAACATTAGTCCTCTGTAGTCAATATTTTTCGAAGTAATGGTTTTTCTATCCTTCTGGTGGCACAAATTGACAAAAACGAATAGGAAGGATCGCTTCCAACAAAATATCATTTTGCGATAACGAAATTAGTGACATTGTTCAATTATTTGTTACTCTAATGATTGCTTTGCATTCCCATCGTGCATATAATTATTCGTTTCAATACGTTTGATTCATTTACAACAGAAAAGAGGATAAACAAAAAATGCAGCATGAGGGTGTTTCAGTGCAGAAACACAATAGGAATAACTGACAGACAATATCAGTGAGGTATAAAATGACTAGCCAATATTCTAACATTGAGGACAGCAAATTATTTTAAAGCATGTATATATAGCATCTATATTAAAAATTATATTTCAGAAAATTCCATTGTGTAACGGAAACTTTTTAGACTTGTCAATCAATGGAACTTGAATTTTAAATGTTTCTCAGTTATTCAAGTCATCGAACACCAAACATGAAATTAACATAATTTTAAGAATCAATACCAATTCTGATAATGAAACGTTAACTCCAACTTCAATGATGGGAAACAAGCTAAATCAAGATTCATGGACTGTATCTGATTACACAAATAATGTTGTATACATTGGAGGATTTGCTGGCAAAAGTATCAAAGCATTTGGAGTGTGATATATGCCTGGAGAGTCTAATCCAAAATCAGGTCTTTTGGGCTTGTAAAGAATAAAAGATCAAGGAGGATTACTTTCAGGTTTGGACAACATGGTAAAACATGTATGATAACTGAAAAAATTTTCTTTTTTTATTGTCGAGCTCATTACTACTATATTGGTTAGTTTTCTGTCCGCATTTATGATAATAATAATCATGCATTTGAGCAAACCATCTCATCGGATCATAAAATGCAGCTTTTTTAAAGCTTGTGTTAAAAAAATATTTTAATATCAAATTATTAAAAAAAAATGTAGGAGCATTTAAGCATAATTCAATCTTATGACTTAGAATCAAGTATAATAATTTATTATTTTTCAGAAACCGTTAATTTGATTTAATATTCTGTCTATAAAGTTGTATAATTACAGTATGCATATATTCATTGCAATATTTAAAAAAAATTAGGTTTCAAAAAATCCGTCTCTAATTATTAAATGTATTACAGGTATAATAGTGCACAAATACATGATGTATTGTAAATTTTTTATTCTTTCGGTCTTATTTGAGCTGCAGAAAGAAAATTAGGAAATTTGACAGATAATAACAACTGATGAGGTTGAGTTGTCGCCTACCGAGCTCTCTAAGTTCTGTATCATTACTCATACACAGGTACTTCCCTTACTGCGAAACTAGTCTATGCAGAAAGAAATAGAACATGGTTTCTCTATTCTCTGTCTTTCTCAGTCTACTTTTATTACTTTTATTACTGTTTCAAACCCGTATTCAAAATCTGTATATAGAAGATCCATGCCACGAACAGATGTAATGCTTAACATGGTAAAAAAGAAATTATTCCGTTATTACATTTTATTAAGAAAATATAGTTTCCATTTGGGATACATTGACAAAATTTAATAATGCTATTTTACTTTTTTTTTTCATAACACCTCTACATTAGATTAATTTTCTTTGTAAGCTTTGCGATAAAATTTATATCTCTTATAGTAATATGATCATGAAGTTTCTCTGTAATTTCAAGATCATCTCCTAGTTTCTTGAAGCAGAAATAAGAGTAAAACAATAAATTTATTTCGATGAATAAAAAAGTATTATTTATTTGGGTAAATATATATATATATGTACATATTACATCTATCTCTTTGTATACCGTTTCTATTTCGTAATAGATATACACATTATATACATCATTTTCTAAGACAGTAGTGTGCATAATTACTGAATGAGCAGCAGCTATTTCTTTCTTTTGATGATGATTCTTCACATTTTGTTGGGATTAATTTTTCTCTTGGATCTATCTAAAGAATAATATGATATTGTGTTTTAGCCTTATTATATATTACTATTCAGATATTTACATAGCAATTATTATTTCTTTAAATATCTTTTCGTTTATTTCCGAAGTATCATCTTCATACTTCAATTGTGTTTCATAATCCTAGCTTAATTCTTCTTTTACAATTACATCCGAACCAAAGTAGTTTGTTTCATTATATTTTTGAGCTTCATTATAATCCTTCATTAAAGAAAAAGGAAAAAATGAGAAAATATTAAAATAATTGTATACATATTTAAAATGAAACAGAAAGTTATTCTACATTAAAAAATATCTATAAACTACATACTTCTTGCTTGTAAGAAATATCTTTACAGCTTTCTTATCTTTTAGGTTTAATATATTTTATAATTTAATTCTTTTATTCGTTGTCATTTGTTTATTCTTTTTTATTTTTTCAATCGCTTGATTTATCTTTGAAAAACTGTCTTCAATTCGATTGAGTTTTCCTTCCATCTCGTTTATCTTGTTTTCACATTGTACAATCATTTCTTCTTGTTCTTTGATTTGAATATCATTTTGTCGAGCACCATTTGCGATAATAATATATTTATCTTTTCTTTCATTTAATATATAAACTTTTAAGTTTCTAAAATATTATTTATAATAAAATATTATAAATTACCAATGTATTGTTTATTATAATTACAAAATGTTAAACTAATAATTAATTACCTTTACATGATCTTTCTTAAAAGTTAACTGTGACTTTATTTCTTTCATATAATTTTTCGTTTCTTCATCGCAACACAGATCCTTTATTTGGGAAGTACTACTTACTACATTATTTGAATTTGTTGGTAGTTCCACTTGGATTCCAGCATCGCAGTAATTATTGTCAATATATCTATTACAAGTAGATGTGGATTTTATATATTTAGAATCGAATGGCATATTTATTCTGTATTCTTCATCGACCAATAAAGATTCATCTGAATTTGTTTCACTAACATTTTCAATTAATTGTGTATTTGGTTGTGGTACTTCAAGTTTTATCTTTCTGCTTGCCACGCAACTTTGATGCCTAGGTGAAGGCCCCTTTTTGTCGAATCGATTGGAGGGAAAATTTTTGGAACGTAACTTGGACTTTTTTCATCATCTGATTTTTTGCCACCGATAAAATGTACGCTGCATATAGTATGTCATGGTTTAGGAGACCATGGCGATCCATCGATACTAAAATAATTAAATAAAATAAGTTATTAAATAAACTGTTTTCAAAACATAATTAATTCAGTAGGATTGCTCCCACAGGTAAGGTTAGTTACATATTTTTGTTGATAGCGGCTATCCACATGTTTCTTCGATTTAATCCCTAACGAACTGATGAAAATCTGTAAAATTTATATTCGCTGTTTTTCTAGTATTATTGCAATTTTTTACACAACAATAGCGATCTATTTCGAAAATGTGTTTAATTATACAAAAAGTACAAAAATTTTGGAAACAGTATTGTATTCGATATATGGCGGTCCCGAAATGCAGCACGTTTCTAACCAAAGCATGCGCCTCGTTTGACTTCGTTGGACTTCGTTTTCCCCCACCCTATAGTCCGCACGGACCCATAGTCCATTGAGGATTACATTGAATAAAAGCAAAGCGTATTTTTCGGCAACACTGCTACTTGAAGCTCGATAATTAAATGTTTATGTACTTTTACTGTAATGCAATAGCCTTAACAAAGGGGGGAGATAGGTGTACAGAATTTAATTTTTTTTTTTGTAAAACTATTCAAAAATATACTTCTAAATTTTCCACTAAAAATTCCAATTGGTTCAAAAGTTACAAGCGATTAAGTGAGCGTCCCTCGTTCATGTGTCGGAGTGGTCGAACTTTTTTTCAAACGCTAGCTAAGTAAGTTTTCAACCAATCAATTTGAAATTTGGTATATAGTTTTTTTTTTATATCAATACGCTCTATTTGAATTTAAATTCTAAACAATATCTTTGTTTAAAGTATTTTTTTATGGTAAAAAATGATACAAAAAAATGGGAAAAAGTCATGCTTTATATTCACACCCCTCTAAAAATACCAATTATCAATTATTTTTTGAGCGAAGTGAAATTCACATAGAAAAAACATATAGAAAAAGTAAATTCTCTGCGCAACTGATTTGACATAAAAATTGCGGCTTCCAAGATGTACACAAACTGCTCAGTCGGATGGCGATTTACAATGCGTGGCAGTTAATATCTCCGTTATTTTTTGAGGAAAATTTTTGAAAATTTCAGAATATATTCTCAAATATATATGTACAATGACCTCACGATATTAATAAATTATATAAATTCCTTATAGTCTGGTCAATTTAGACATAAAAACAGTGGTCAAATAACAAAAATTGCCGGAAAGCCAAATTTTGGTGGAGAGCTATAGTTTACCATTACAAATAAAGTCTTAAAAATCCCCATCGATTCTATGTGTGCTTAAAAAGTTATTCAAGGTCAAAGGTCAAAATTTGAGTTTTTTTGGATTTTGCTTGAAAACGGTAAGTTTTATTAAAAAAAACTTTAAACCAAAGTTGTAGATCTTAAAATTCTCTACAAAAATTGTCCTTATGATTTCTTTCCTAAGAGTTACCATTCCTGAGATATCGCGATTCTAAGAGTCACATTATACTTGATATGCACATATAAGCCACGTATATACATATTAGGTACTTAAGCAAGTATAAATACCTATTTGTGTCTCTTTTATATATATTATACTATCCTAAAAACATTTATTCAAAAGATAGCCATTCCCTAACTGAATCTCCTCTATGCACGTGGGCTTGAAAAACATCGGGCTATTCTATTGTCCGTAGGTCTCGTTCATATACCTGTTTCTTTTAGTGCTAAAGGTTCAGTTCAAGTGAATATACGTACTTATTACAAGCGTCTACCATTTAGGTTATATGTGTTATTTTATAGCTCTAAAAAATGTCTCAGTTTTGCTTTATTTGCAATAAACTTTTAACTGAAGATAAAACAGTTGTGGTTTGCAGAAAATCATACACCTGGAAAACTTCAATTTCTGCAGTGAAAAGGCAACGTGAGGAGAAACAGGCTAGTACTTCAAAAATAAGTCCACCTACCTCGTACTAGAACGCGAGTAAGTGAATCAAATTTTTGTTTTAAAAAATATTGTTTATTTTGTGGCAATGAAGCCAATGAAGAAATTGAGAAAAAGAAAGCACAGCATCTTCGAAAAAAAATTTGTTACGTGACCACACTAAAATTCAAAGAATCACTGTTGAAATTAGCTAAAGATCGTTCTGATGCTGTTTCAAAGGCTGTTCTTGAACGTATTAATTTTGAGTATGATTTAGTCGCTGCTGATGCAAAATACCATGACAGTTGTTACAAATCTTTCTTAAAACTTAATACTGGTGGTAAAATTGGCCGTCCACAAGATGAAACTATAAACTCTGCGATGGAGATAATTTTTCAATTCTTAGAAACGAGTGATGATTGCCAGTTTTCGTTGGATGAATTAAGGAATGTTTGTCAAGATGTAGCTTTAGATGACAGAACTATAAAAATACGATTGAAACTGAAGTATGGCAGTAGAATTATTATTACAGAGAAGTCTGGAAAATTAACAWTTATTTGTTTTATTGACAATTACCAASATATTTTAAGTCAAGTCTGGTCTGATAAAAAACACTTGGATGAAAAAGACAAGGATATAAATAAAGATATTCCCGAATCATTATCATATTTTTTGGAACAAGCCATTTTAAAAAAAACGCGCCAAGTATACTACCTCACTGTTGGTGCGGAAATGTGTGCATATCATGTATGATGTGACTCTTAGAATCGCGATATCTCAGGAATGTTAACTCTTAGGAAAGAAATCATAAAGACAATTTTTGTAGAGAATTTTAAGATCTACAACTTTGGTTAAAAATTTTTTTTTGATAAAACTTACCGTTTTCAAGCAAAATCCAAAAAACCTCAAATTTTGACCTTTGACCTTGAATAACTTTTTAAGCACACATAGAATCGATGGGGATTTTTAAGACTTTATTTGTAATGGTAAACTATAGCTCTCCACCAAAATTTGGCTTTCCTGCAATTTTTGTTATTTGACCACTGTTTTTATGTCTAAATTGACCGGACTATTATGTGTTGAAAAAATTCATGAAAATCACTGTAAAAACGCTGTTCTCTTCCCCCTTTAAATGTAACGACAGGTAGAGGGTGTAACGTTAGTGTGCCATTTTTTCCGTTGATATGAATCAATTGTGAGTTAGTTAGTGATATTGGAAATCTTACAAAAGCAATAAAAATATGAAATATTATTATTCTGCAAAAGAAAAAATAATGATATATCGTTCTTTTTACTTCCGAGAGATCTTAAAAAGTGATTATAATTTCTAATTGTCAAACATGATCTGGAAGCATGCATTTTCCTCATAAGACAATTTTTCAAACAAAAATATAAAGATCTTTTTATCATACAATCGATAATTTTATTTCGACACGGATGAAGTTTTCATTACATTTGTGAGATCGGCAACAGGACAAATTTTTCACAATTTCCTAATATACGAGCGCAATTTTGAAACGTCCTGTATTTTGAAGACATTTCCAAGTAAATACCAAGGTAAATAAATTGCAGGATAACAACAGTTATGTAAAAATGTAACATAAGAAATAAATCGAACAGCATATTTTTTGATACTGTTTCGGACCGTGAAAATAATACTCGAAGATGCAGAAGAAATAGTGATGAAACCTTCGGCTGACAAATCCTTTAAGTAGTGTCGACTTTTTGATGTGGGTAACACATGCGTTCCTGTCATAACAAACGAATTTCTTTTTCTTACAAAAGTTTCTCTCGTTGCATACTATCCACTATCACCTCCACTAAAAAAGTTAGCGTTCTGCATCGATAGACGATAGAGGTAGATTATTTATGTGTTTTAAAGTAATTTAATTATTAAATGCGGTGGTGATTAATATTAAATAATTGTGAATATCTTCAAAAACATTGATTGTTTCCCGCTCAAACTAAGTTATCTTAAAGAGCTCTAAAAAATAACATTTTTTTCATCTGACAACCGAAAAAATTGGACAAAAAGATAACATAAAGTTAATATAAAGATCTCTTATGCGCCGTTTTCTGACGTCGGTAAGAGCTCTAAAACCCCTCATATCCAAAAGTTAACATTAATATAAGATAGAATTTGATATTTGAATAATTTTATTTTTTTTATAGTTAATACAATTAATAGAGTAACTTACATTGAAATAATAATTATTATAATTAAATACAAAATATAATGAAAATAAAAAAATTCTGTTAATTTATAAAGGGTACAAATAAATTCAAATTTCTTGACTTTGACTTAATGCGGTCACCAGCATGTTGGAACCATGATTTTATAACTGCTTCAATAGAAGCTTTATCAGTCCTATTCCATCGTTGCATTATAACTTCTATAAAAACAAAAAAAAGTTCTATAATACTTTATAAATATATAAGCCATCCTCATAAATTTTAATACATTAAACATTTTCGCGTCTTACAATATGGCCCAAAAATTCTGGTGTAATTGAAAGTATACTTCTGGTGTAATTAAAAGTAGATTTCATTTTACAATTATATAAAACTATTAATATAAAAAAATTTTTTATACTTACTTAATGAATAAATTATTTAAAATTTCGAAATATTTTCACACTATTAAATAAAATAAGTAGGTTTAAACTTTAAAGAACAATATTAAACTTATTAACCCTCGTCACGTGGGTATACTTAGCCGCGGAATTACACATGCAATGGGCGTTTTTTCGTGAATCTCTCGGGAGTTTGGTTAAATGCAAAGTGTTGCTTAGCAAAGTAAGTACCACCAAGACATCTTTCACAGTTATCTTATTGATAGCGTTTTAATCTCAATAATCTGACTTCAGAAAAAAGCCATCTAAATGATATCTTTTGACTGACAATAAGTTCTAAAAGATATCGCTATAATATTAACATTAAGATATCTTTTTGATTTTGATGCTGAGCGGGTTGTGAATATTAGGAAAAAAAGTTTTTTTTGAGGTTAACTCTCTCTCTCTCTCTCTCTCTCTCTCTCTCTCTCTCTCTCTCTCTCTCCCTCTCTCTCTCTCTGTGGTATGTATTATTTGTTTACATTATTTATAAATTATTTTCTACAATAATTCTTATTGAACTATCATCTCCTGCAGCATTTCGACCAGTATCAGTATACTTTTAAATTTCTGTTTAAGTTATCGAAATTCCTAAAATGAATGCAGAGAAGCAAGCCTATTACTATCGTAACAAAAATTTCTCTAAATAAAAGTATTCAGCGCAAAAAAACGTGGAACGTTGTAAGGCATATAGGCTGCAAAAAAATGATAGCACAAGCATATGAAATTTTATGTACTCCATCAACTTCGAATTTACTAATGATTTCTGGACCATCGTCTCAGCTTGTGATTAAGAGTGCAAAAATTGGTATGGATCTAGATACATCTTTAGCGTGTAGCAATTATCGTCAATTTGATACTTTGAATTGTCAAAGTCTGCGGGTTCACTCTGGTGAACTGATTGATACAAAAATTTCAAATTTCAACATTGAGTGAAACTTTGTTTGATAATAAGGAGTCTGTTAGTATACCAAATTTCTATTGTATAATTCAATACAAACGATCAAATGTTCGAGCTAAAAGAGTTGCTATCCATAAGAATGCGAATGATACAACTAACATTGTGACTGCTGTTATCGATATGACTGTGAGACAGTCTGACTTTGTTAGTTCTGCGATGTCATCAATGAGTGAATTTTGTATAGCGGAGTGTAATACAGAAGATGATAAAAAAATTGCTTTAATAGCAATTTATATTTCTACAAATAAAAAAATTAAAGATATTATTCATTTCTTCAAATGGGCACTATTTCCATATACAAAAATTGGAGGGGCATATTTGGGTAGAGGATAGGCTACCGATGATTTTAAGTGGAGATTTTAATGTTAATTTCAACTCAGAATATTTTGATGTAATTCAACTTTTTACGTGAAGATTTAAATCTTTCAATAAATAACGACCAAACAGTTCCTACAATTAGATATAGTACTTCGACTGATGCTGTATTTATACGACATTTAGATCACGTTTTTACTAGACAATTTGTATCATATTTTAGCTACAATAAGCCTCTTGTTCCTCACATGTCCATTGAATCACAACCAGATCAACTAATGGACGTGAATTAATTAAATGTCAGCATGTATAAATTGTATATATAGTATAATAATATAGTAATAAAAGTTTTTGAAGTTATTTTTAGTTATGTAAATTGTCAACCAGAGTCTTTATGCCGCAAGGCTTTTCCCTAACAAGCGAATATACTTTGTATTTGCTCAACCAAGTATTTTATTTCTTATTTTAATTAAACCATTCTTCGTCCTCATTATAGTTTATCACAATCGCCAGAGGATTTCATGTTGGAGAAAAATGCGCAAAATATAATGTATAAATAAACGTTATTTAACCCTTTAACTTGTGCGCTCGAGTAAATTCGAGCTCGTTAAACAGGCCAAATTGTGCACACTCGAGATAATTCGAGCGCCGTTGTATTTTATGCTGCTATAATTTTTCACACTCGAATATAATCAAGAATTGAAAATAACAATGTGAAAGTTAAGAAAAAAAGTCTTTTTATTGATATTTATCATTTACATAGGATTGTAAGCTATAAAATTTATTTATTCAAGAATAAATACAGCCTTATATACAATGTTCTAAAGAGTGCTTTTTTACATAAAAAAAAATTGATTTTCTTTGGCCGATTTTTTTTTAAAAAACCGGAAGTTAAGGAATTAAATTTCCGAGATTAAATCGAGACAATTGTAAAATGTTTGTTAGGAATTTCAGTATGTGCTCGAAGGATGGTAAATGAAGAAACAAATGCAAATCAAAATGTAAGACGTTGATCACACAAATTTCTCAATTTTTTTGGTTAAATTTCACAATTTTCTTAGTAAATATCACTTGAAGGTAAACATGTTGTACAACGTTGGATTTGTTTTTTTATAAGCTATAGGAATATATTGTATATATATAAGACAATTCCTTTGTCTTTGTAATCAAGGTAACTATGGTTGAATAATAAGTACAACGGTTGATGCTAGTTTAAAGCTGATTTAACAATATTTACAGCGTTTCTTTAAAATGATTAGGATAAATATAACTTGTATAAATACAAATTATTATTAACAATAAGATCTCTAGGAATTTACATCTCGTCTCACGTAGTTACGACTCTCAAGTGCCACGGCCAGGTGAATTGAACTTGGTCTGAGTGTCGAGCGGTCCCCCCTAGCGAATCGCCTTACAGTTTGGATTTATCCCCAAACTTACATATATATATATATATATATATATATATATATAGTATAAATATGCTGTCCCATTTAAAAACAATACGGTGACCTTGATATCTCGACAAAAATAACCTTGAGAAAAACATTCGCCCTTTTACCATAACGACCCCTCTGTATAGAATATTTTTTTCCTCTGATATTTTTTTCTATTGTACGAAATAAACGAAATATTTTAGGCGCTCGCGCGAGTTACGCATAAGACATATATGTATATATGTATATATGCATACCACCTGTGATATTTTATTACAAAATATTGGCTAAAGTATAAAGGAATACCAAATGCCAAAAATATGTTTGTTTTGACTCTTAATTTATCTCAGAAAATTAGATAAATGAAATTTAAAAAATGTATAATAACTAGTAATACAGTTATAATTATATACACAATTATAAATGAGTCAAATTTATACGTAGCTCTGTACACATATTTAATTATATTGATGTGTACACTAGAATAGATATATTAATAATATTCTATACCTAATTTACATTTCTAAATGAAATTATTTTGTGTTAGGGGTGTTATGTCCTAACTGAGGAATATTATTAATTAGTAAAGCCGCTCTGGATTCACCGAGTTTAGCTAGGACCAGGCAGGTTCGTTTTTTCCAATGATTAAATAGCAATGAAGAGTAGCAGATTATATGAAAGGATTATGCAGGGAACGAAAGAATGATGATGAATTGAGAAAATATAACAGGGTTATGAAGACTGTAAATTTCTAGAGCTTTGATTCACAAAATATTTAATAATGAAATTAGTTTGTTACAAAGTTTAATGTAGGCAAAAACCTTCGAATCGTTTACAATTGTGCCGGGAGTGCTTAGGTTGCTCTTGTGGTCTAGATCTCCACCAAGTTATGCGAATTTACTTTGAGATTCCAAATTGTAACGAAAAAATTTCGAAATTGAAGATAGAAAGACCATAAAGTAGACGTTCACTCTCAAGAAAAACGTTAATCATTAAGTAATAATCACGATAACGACGACTCAAGAAAATGGTAATTAAGTAATGATCAATAGTAACGTTAATACTCCAGAAAAATATTAATTAGATAATGATCGCGAGGGCGATACTCTCTGAGTTTATATTGGCCAAAGGGTCATCATCGCTTCCAGAACATTTTTACGCACACATACATCTTGCGTACACATGATTCTTCTTATAATTATGTAATCATTCGTACTGGCCTTCAATATTTCGATCGCTAATTAATATAATCTTCTCTCCCAATATCCAAATCTTAATTATTTATCGTTTAACAATGTTTCCATAATTTCTCCCTCAGGTTAATTGGTATCATATAGGTATTTGAATGCACTTTCGTGACGTCCTAAATATTAAAGAACTATGATAGTAATCATTTCCATAACGCTTCCCCTTCAATTAATTCAAGACAATATTTCCGCAGCTTCTCTCCCAGGTTAATTTGTGCTATTACGTACCGAAGATATCGATTATTATACCGAGGAATCGTAGTTAATAATTATTTCTTAAATATTTCTCATTCAATAATTCTAGATCATTTCGAGAACATTCTACGCGTTTCTTTTAAGTTGGTATTATTTTGAAGATATTTTATCGATCGCATTACTGTTGGTTTATTTTAACATTTCCGTTCCGAAAAAGGTTCATGTAGCCGATTTTTCCTTATGGTATACTTAATAATATGCATATACTCGATCGGTTTAGAGTTGGTATCGCTAATTTATTGTTAGGTTTTAGGGGGTGACCTGGCATAAGCGATGGTCTCTTCTACTTTTCATATGGTGACTAATTCTAAGTAGGAACTTTATTCTAAATGAACGTGCTCCGACGCCTATGTCTTGTAAGATTTTATGGCTCGCAATGACGTCTTTGCGAGGATAGGAGAACGTTGGTGGGCCTCGACTGTTTGTCTTCCCGGCCTTATTTTGGTTATGCATCCTTGACTCTGATTTTAACGCTCTCTGATCCTCCCAGTCGCATGTCCTGCAGCCCTTTTATCTTCGCTCGTGTTGAAAGCCAATAGTCAAGAGTGACGGCTACGTGGAGTTTGTCAGGTTTCCAAGTAAACTTCTAATGATTTATTATTTCGTTTATATTTTCGAGCGATAGTCCTATTGACAACTTGGCTCTGAGAATAAGTATTATTTGTTCCTTGTTAATAAAATAAGCGTAATAAGTTCGTCCTTTATTTATATTACTTTTGTAATTGTTTTCATAAATTTTTATATTTACTACTAAAAATGGTTTCTATTGTCTTATATGTGGATTACTAGAATAATGTCTCTCATTACTTATTTTATTTTACTGCGAAAAAATTTAAGAATGAAAACGTAGCGGGACGTCACACCTGTCTCCCCCCCCCCATAAAGTCATCGCTTTACGATAACTTTATATACCGCCAGGTATTATATTTTACAAGTCTGAAATTCTACTATGAGGTTCTACAGCGGCAATTATTTCTTTCGAATTGTAAAGTGACGGGGGTATTTTGTATATTGCACGTTCTTTGACGTTCTGGTTCCCAGCTCGTTGTCCGAAGGTGGTAACGAGTAGATAGATGAATGCGTTCTAAGCAGCCCCAAATAAATATATACCGCAACCGCAATCTGAATGTAAATCGTAACCTCAAATGATCGTATTTGCTATCATTTTTATGATAGCAAATATGATAAATATATCGAATATTCCAGAGGTTATCGATCCGAGATTATTAGATCTACCTTAGAGTTTTCTGCTGCATTTCCTACTATTTTCTAAGAGCTTTTCTTTGCTCAGTAGGTCAGTTGACGCAGTTCAGGTGATTTTAGCCGCCGTTTGGACTTTGATGTTGACCCACAAATCGCAAGAATTGGAGTTTTGCGATCTTTCACAGGTGCCATCGATCGTTAGACTGAGTGGCGACGCGAGTTGGTTTACTATTAACTCTTATTGTTAGTCTGAATAAATTTTTCGCCGTTTCCGGAAACTAGAGTACCAGGGTTATGTATGTCGTTGTATTGGTGTGTGGATGGTCCGACTGAGTGTTCCGCAAGTGCATTGTGTACTGTTAAGAGGTAGAAATGCGTCCCGTAGTAGTAGACCATTCGAGTGTTTACGATCTTACATCGCATTACGAGTATTGGTATATTTTCGGTGATTTGCAATAATTTGATGTAGCCTCCCGTCGTGGTAGTTCAGCACTGGGTCGGGTTACATCGCTGACGTCGCATAGGGAGATCGTAAATACGTTAATTGCGCTGTTGTTGCAGTTGAAGCCAATAAAAGTTTTTGCAAGACTTATTTTTATCGTTAATATAAAATACAGAGAGATCATTTTTCATTGAAATTTTGTCAATATATTTCTCTACAAAAGCGAAATTTATTCCTGAATTAATGCTAATTAATTCATTATTCTAATTTTTATATCGTTTTAGCCTATCTATATGAACCTTTCTAGTTATTCCTTTTTCGGTATCTATTATCACGTTGTTGTTCTCTAGTAATTCAAAGGGGTTGTTATACGTGTTTCCAAATTTTCCCTGCTTTACTGCCAATAGAAAGACGTCATCTCCGATTTTTAAATTTTGTTCTATTGCCTTTCTGTCGTAATAAGCTTTACTCTTGATCTTAGCTTTTTTTAAGTTCTGTCGTGTAAGAGACTGTAATAGATTTACTTCATCGAATTGATCGTTTTAATATAGGTTGTACGTGAGATCTACGTCTTCCTCTATAGGAGAGGAAAATGACGGTAATCGGGCAAGTTTAGCAAATACTGACTCATATAGCGTGTGCTTTGTTCCCTCATGTACACTGGTATTATAAGAAAACATTGCTGGATTCAATCACGCGTCCCAATCATTACCCTTACTATTTATATACATACATGTTAAGATATTTTATTAAAACTTGGTGGGATCTTTTAAACGACCCGTTAGATTGAAGGTGATATGCGGTCGTAGTAAATTGTTTGACATTACATTTTTTTGCTATTCTCTTAAATACGGTTGATATGAAATATTTCCCTTGATTGGTAATAATGGCACGAGGAGCTCCAAAAAACCAGATAAACTCTTTATAAAAAGCTTCCGCGGTGGCGGCACTGTTCATTGTAGTTAAAGGGATAGCTCGAGAAAATGTAGTCAAAAAGTCTTGAATGGTTAATACATACCGATTTCGTTTACGAGTCATGAGAAGAGGTCCCACGATATCCGATGCTACTTTATTTCGATAAATTTCGATAAATTATATTTATATTTCGATAAATGTTTTCATGTTTTTCAAAAAATAATGGTTTCTAATGCGTCAATAAGTTTTGCTCACGTTTTTATGACTGCTACTGGTAGATGAGTGATATTTCTGTAATTTGTCATTTATTTTATTTGTTGTAGCAGTTGTAACTAGTAAATTGCACAAATAATTATGGGTAAATTTGTTTCTGATAATATTTCTCGAAGTTTCTTTTCTATGGTTCTCTCTAAGGAAGATCACCCATGAATTTGGTTTTAGAAATACTTATGGTTTTAATTCCTAATTCGGTAACTACATCAAATAATGATCTTTATGTTTCAATTATACTTTGCTTTTTAGGAGGATAGTCTTTTGGCACTGATATCAGTTTCTTTTCTCATGTAATGTTTTGTAACTTTAGTTCTTTCGGGYATGATGCTTTTATATATTGGCAGCATTTTATTTTCATAGAGTTCCAAGGCACCTTTATAAAGGAGTTTGCCTTGGTATGATATGAATATTCCTAAATTATCTTTTCTGTTTTTCAAACAATCCCTATAATCAATCAATTGAAATAGTKAACTGTGAGCTGTAGGATGGGAGATAGCATATGGGTTCAGGTTTATTCAGGTCTGTTGAGCTAGAGAAGGAAAGGCATGGAAATGTAGAAGATGGCGGTTAAGTTTGGTGGGGATAGATTAATGGCGGTGAGAGGAGTATCGAGGGACTCACGCGTGCTGGGTTCTTCGTCGGATGTCTTGTTCTCATTCGTTGGTTTTTCTGGTGGAGGGGAGAATAGGCGTTGTTTCTTCTTGGAGTGGGAGGATGATAGAACGTCGCACCTCGAACGAGTGTTGACGGGGGCGACTATTTTACTATTTCCATGTTGTTTGAGGTAGTGCAATGGGCTAATGGTGGGGATGTTGGTTGAATGGGAACAGTAATGCCATCGGAATTTTTTCCAAATCCTTGGCTTTCATTATATCCGAAACGTAACATTATTTTCGATATTTTTCCAGATATATTCCACGGAACTATTGGTTTTACGAATGCCACGGGGTTTCTAGAGAGTACGTCTGCGTTTAGATTTACTTTTCCCGGTTTATGTATTATTTCGATTCATATTCACTTAATTGTAGATGCTAATACCATAATCTAGAAGTTTTGTCTTTTATTGATGCTAGCCAAACGAGTGGTTTCTGATCAGTTATAATTTTAAAATGCTTTCCATATATATAAAGTCTAAATTGTGTGATACAATGTAAAATTGCCAACATTCCTTTTCTATTGTCGAATATCGTGTCTCGGCGGACTTTAATAAGCAGGATGTGTATGTGACCGGTAGATCTTTTTTTATGTCGCTTTGACTGAGAACGCTTGCCACCGTGTAATTCGACGCGTCGGTTGTTATTATGAAGGTTTGAGTGAAATCAGGGTATTGAAGTATGGGTTTCAAGCATAAGACTTCTTTTAATATTTCGATTAATAAACTAATGTTTTTTTTTTTTTTTTATTTTAAGTAAGATATTTTGATGGTACCGCAAAGCACTACTTGCTGAACGGGATCCGACAAAGATATGACGATATTTTTATAAATAATTAATTTTTTTTTTAAATGTTGCAGAAGTCAAGTTGAAAGATAATATAGAAACTCTGCGTAATCAGTTTTATATAATAAACTTAATTATTATAAAAAAAGAAAAATTATTAAAAATCCTCTTTTTTTCACGGCTCTGACTGCATCTCACCTCTTAATAAATTTATGTCAAATCCCGTGTCAATCAATAAAATTTCGATTCCTTGTTTTAACCATCCGTATATGAATATAGAAATACTTCACGCGTCTCGCGTTACATAGACATGGTCGGTTCCGTATTGCTTAATTGGCCCGCGCTTAAAAAAATTTATTTGGTTAAATGGTAGTAGGTTTGACAGGTCATGGGTAGGTGCTAGGAATTCGGGGGGGTTGGTTAGGACTTAGATTGGTTTTACTTCGGTTTTCGGCTGGGTTGTCTGGTTATTAGGTTGATTGGAATCGTAATTGTTTGGCGAAGGATATGTGTTATATCGATTTTCGGGGTAACGAGTGTATGGATTTCTCTATGGTTTGGGGAGGGGGGCGGGTATTATGTTGATAAAAATTCGGTCTTAAGTCGTTATTGTATCTATTTTCTCTGTCCATTTCGTGTCTAGTGTACCTGTCGTCGTAACGATCATTCCGATATCGGTTATTATTTCTATTGTAATCGTTACCAGTATTCTGTATTTTATAGAGTGATCGTATTATCGGTTTTTTTTATATGTTTTGGTCAGGGTATCTAGGACCAAAGTTGATTTAGATTTTGGTAATTTTGATAATTTTGCCTTTCATAATCCATCGTACGCTGTCTCTGTTTAATGCTCGCTGCCCTAATAATCGCGTCAGTTAAATCGCGGGGTGCGTAATGTCGGAGTTCTGATCGCGTTTCTTCGATAAAATTTTCTAAAATGTCTGCTTCAGCTTCCTCTATTAAAAATTTGTCCGGGTTTGGGTATTCGTCTTTCAAAGCGTCTACACGCATATTGTATTATGCTTTCGCCTCGATAGTTATTTAAAGTCTTTTCGGAAGAGAAAGTTTTTTTGATTGTTAATAAGAATGACTACGATTGGACATTCTACACTGAAAAATAATCTGTATACGTTCCCCGATTAGTTTCAGTTTAAAGCTTTTAATTATTACCTCAATCGGAAATGTTTGTAAGGAGTGCGAGCCGCATCTTCGCACGCGCGAGCAAAATCTTACACAGATATGTTATGGCCGTTGAATTCAGGAATCAGGTCAATTATTTCATTCGGTTCGATGAGTGAGTTTTGATTATAATCGTGAATTTCGGATTGAGGAAGGGGAGAGGATGATCTAGTGGAAATTGGGGAAACCGGGTGGGGTAGTTCTGTCCAGTTTGGCCCTTTCTTCCTTTATCTTCAGTACTTGTGAATTCTGCTTTTCTAACATTTCTAATTTCTCCGTTAATTGTCTAAGCTTCTCGTTAAGTTGTTTGTTCTCTGCCTCTAACGTCTTTCTCTTCTCGTTAAAAGACCTTTCTTTCTTTGCCAATTCCTCTATTAACTGTTCTATTTCTTGTAGGTTCAATAATTTCGTTTGGCTACAAGTTACAGTCGCCATTTTGATCTGTTGAGATTGTTAGATTTATTTTCTTTAAGGTTAAAGTATATTATTATAATATGTATAAGAGGAAAGAAAGTAGGGAACTTAATATAACTTCTTTGTTGCGTAAGAGTGTGCCGTGTTGTCAAGTTGAACCGATTGAAATTATCATCTGATGTGTGGTCGTATCGAAACTTCTCGAATATTCTAAAACTGAAACAAAAGAAAGAACAAAAGGATGATAGAAGGGATAATCTCTATATATAGGCGACAAAGGAACAGCGAGAGTATATGGTTTTAGGATTAAACATGTATAGTTTATGGTTTTTTGGTAATATTGGTTCGTTTTCGGGAATAAATGTGTACTTCATATATTTAATTAAATACTACTTCTATAGATATATATTAATATCCTAATTATTCTTAACACATTAACAGCCGCCAACGTACGAGATATTCAACGCCTGAGCGCCGGCACCGTAGCGGCCACTTAACGTCCCAACGCTGATCATTGAAAATCCTCAAAAAAATATTTAAAACATCGGCGTAACCATAGCAAGTTAATAAAAATCGATCTGTAAGATACTCATATCAGCACAAAAAAATCTACACATCGAGCAAAAACCCGCTTTATCCCGCGGCCGAGACTCAAGCGCAAGACTCGGAAATCCACGTTTTCGCGGGACCGGCTGTTAATGTGTTAATATTATCGCTATCTAATTTGAAAAAACGAACTCGGGTCCCACTTCTGACGCCAGTTTTGTTACGTCCTAATTGACGAATATGATTTAAATAGCAGTGTTGAGCCTGTTTCAGCTACTCTCCTTTCACCGAGTTTAGCCAGAACTAGATAGGTTCGTTTTTCTAATGATTAAACAGTAATAAAAGATAGCAAATTGTGCGAAAGGATAGGAAGATGAAGATAAATTGAGGAAATGAGATAGGGTTATGAAGATTTTTGATTCCTGGAGTTTTAATTAACAAAAATACGTAAAACCATCAAATTGATTTTTTACAATTTAACAAAAATAAATTCTATTTACACCAAATTAAAAGATAAGGTAGATAAATTTGACCAGTGTACAACTTAGTGTACAAAATACCATGTGAATGTGACAAGTGTTATATAGGACAAACAAAACAGAAAATTAAAAAAAGATTAGATCAGCATAGAAATGACTGTAAACCTACTAATGTTAAGAAAATTAATATCACCGCGTTAGCTGAGCATCATTTTAAAATATGACATAATTTTAAATTTGACGCAGCAACGATTTTAGATTTAGAAGACAATTGGTATAAAAGAATCATTAGTGAAATGTACCACATAACGAACAATAATACAGTTAATTTTAGAACAGACACAAATAATTTAAACAACATCTATAACGGAATTTTTAAATTTAATTATAATAAATAGAACACCGGAATAGAGGGCACCTTAACAGTGAGGATATCTAGACTAATAAACACTAGTCTAGATTGAAACAGTTTTGTTGAGTGTTCAAACATAACGGATCAAGAGATAACGAAGTTTAGATGTATAGTGTTTTGAATATTACTACAATGTATGTCTGCTTAAATAAAAAAGACGTTGAACTTTAGAGACTAAGGTAACATCTAATATTTTATAATGTATGGGTCTATTTATTAATAATTAACAAGAATATTTAATAATGAACTTGATTAATTACAAAGTTAGATGAAGATAGGAAGTCTTTGAATTGCTTGCGATTGTTCCAGGAATACTTGGGCTGGTTTTATGGTCTGGATTACCATCAGTTTGCGCAAATTAATCTCAAGATTCGGAATCGTAGTGAATTTAAAATAAAAGACCGAACACTCAAAAATATCAAATGTAGAGTAAAATAATGACACACAATAGTAATGTTAACACTTTCAGTAAAACTAATTAGTTAATGAAGCTCCGAGGGAAATGCCTTCTGAGTTTATATAGGTAGAAGGCCCTTCCGTGGAGGGGATGGCACAAGTCCTCACTCTCCGATGCAAACTAGCCCAAGTATTCCCGATATATCATCGTTTCCAGATAATTCCTATGCACACGTACATTTGAGTATACATGATTTTCTTATCTGATTACATTATTATTCGTATTTTCCTTCGATATTTTTATAGGTTATTTAATATAATTCATTTTTTTTAACGTCTAAATCATAATAAGTAGTCCTTTAACCAATGCTTTGTAATTCATCCCTTGATAGTAATTACATAATCAATTTGTAATTCTTTAAATCTCGATTAATTAATCCTTCAACAATATTTTTATAATTTCATTCTTAGATCAATTTTGTAACCATTCCTTCGATATTCGAATCTTAATTGATTATCTTTTAATAATATTTTCGTAGTTTTTCCTTCAGGTTAATTCATATCGTACAGGTATTCAATGGTTTTCTAGATGCCGAAGGATCGTGATTAATAATTACACCGGCACAGAACACAAAAAAGTGATCTGTACATTTGATCAGGCCCACCTACCGACATGTATTTCAATGTGCTGAATCCAAATATGAGGTCCGTTTTGCTCGTATACCTTTAAAATTTCGAGTAAATCGCTAATTTGATGTAACGAGTAATTCGATAACGCTGAATCGAATGGTGCTATTTTTTTTGCAATCGGATGTCGCGTTTTTGAGAAAAAGGGTTGAGCAGGGTTATGATTATTATCTTATCTCAGAATTTTTAATCGAAAAACATTTCAAACAAAAGTTGTAGACAATTGAAAAATACATGAAAAATGTTCTAAGGTGTATCTTCGTATTTGCAAAAATAAGCGAGAAATATTGTTAAGACGTGATTGTAAGAGTGGAGGCCAAGCCCCGCCTCTTCGTCGGTTTTTACACGTGACCGGGCTAGTGTGCGTCCGAGCGTTCGTGTGTACTAATACACAAACGAAGGGTCCTTCGGCTATTTTCTGGTCCCAAGCTCAGATTATGGAGGAGGGTTCAGGGGATTAGGCTAGCATCCCTACTCTCGGTAAAAACAATCAAGCGTTCTCGGAAAAAGCAATAAAAGCTATAACAGGACGAAGTCCTAATAAAAAGAAGAAGAAGAAGAAGAAAAAGAAAAGACAATTAATAATATATAAAAATAGCATTACGATCTTACTATCCAAAGTGTATCCCACTAATTTCTGTATCAGCGGTTTGCGAATTCCTATTGTGACGTCCCGCAACGCAAACCTTCCTTAAATTTTTCGCAGTAAAATAAAAGTTAACTCTAAGTGACATTATTTTAGTAATTTATATAAAAGACAACTGAAAGCATTTTTAGTAGTAAGTACCGAAACCAACTGAAACAATTGCAGCAGTAATATTAATAAAAGATTAACTTATCAAATCCATTTTTATAAAGAACGAATAATAATTATTCTTAGAACCGGGCTGGATTTCATTAACATACGTATTTTTCAGCGATATGGAAGCAATGACAGTGAATCACTGTAAAGTTACCTAAGAATTAGACAAACTCCATACGGCTCCTATCATTAAGGGGTTACATGGGTTTGGGACTTTCAAAAAAATCAATTTTTTTTATCTTATTTAATTCTACAACTTGTCTAGAATATTGTTTTAAATTTTGAAGTTGATAGGAGTAATAGTTTAAGAGATAGAGCCTTGGGAAGTTTCACTTTTAAAAGGTTCTTTTATCGTCACAAAAACTTTAAACTAAAAAACTTTTTAAAGTCAGTTGTCAAGATTTCTCTATTGACTATTTCAACTATTTGACCGATCTTGATGAATTTTGGTACACGTCTTCGAGATACTATTGACAAGGACTTGGACGAAGGATTTTTTTTTATCAACACACAACTAATTTTAGGAAACCAAAATGTGGTGCAAATTTTCGCAAAATTTGAATGTTCTTGCCAAAAACGTTGTCAAAAATCCAAATTTCAAGTTTTTCTTCTTTCCTTCGTCCAAATTCTAGTTTTAGGTATTTACTAAAAGACCCATTTTTTCCACTAAAAGACCCCCACCGTTCATGAGTTCTGCTGTCAACGCGAAAGCACTTTTTTCGGTAGGGTCACCGGATATGACGTCGCAATGGCTGAGTTTTAGGTATTTTTCAACAAAAATTTCAGAAAATATTCATTAAATATGTATCTTAAATGTTATAAAAAGTTTGAATAAGAATTCCATTTTTTATATAAAAAGAAAAATTGTTGAAAATATGCTATTTTTTCCTGGTGTAAACCCATGTGTTACTCTTAACCATTATCCGGTAACACGTGTTAACCATAAAATGCAGCTGGGAGGATCAGAGAACGTTGAAAACTAAAAACAAAAGGATCGGAAGAATCAATATTCTCCTATCGTCTCCAGGACATCATTGTCGCCATGAAATCATGCGAGACATAGGCGCCGGAACGCACCCATTTAATCAAGAATTTCCATTTAAAATCTTTGCCTCACGAAAAACTTTGAAACCGTCGCCAATGCCGGGGCATCCGAAGCCCGATAATAAACTAGAGATAACACTTTAAATCTTTCTCGGAATGCAGATGTCAAAATAAAGCAACCATTATCCGACCGATAGAATAAACCCTAATATAAACAACTCTGATCTTAGAGAAACGTGTAGAATTTTTTCGAACGATTTGAAAGGAAGAATATGGAATGTTCTCGAATAGTTCAGGTATGAATTCTCGAAACCAGGAAATATTAAAAACGAATATTGCATTATGGTTACTCGACGTATAAGAAAATGAAAATATTCACTTGAAATATAGAAATATTGCGAAAAATAATTAGATAGGATTTGAATATTGCGAGAGGAAGATTTACGGATTATTATAAGAGTGAAACTGTCTTCCGTTGTTAACGCGAGAGAGAGCGGACGTGTACAGTGAACGGTCCCGAAAAAAGAGTAGTAATTGGATAAATTAAATGATAAAGAACAAAACCACTGAAAATAAAAATGAGTGTAAGTTAAGAAAGTGAAGAAGTAGCTGGAGTGTAGGTGAAAAGTAAGCAGTTTAAGTGAATTTCAGAGATTAAGCGAGATTAGAAAGAAGGTAGAAGCGAGATTGTAAATCGGGAAAACACGTGCCAATGTAAAAAGAGGTTGGAGTAAAAGGAAAATAAAGAATAAGTAGTAATGGTGAGTTGTGAAGTAAAAGTCAAGAAATCAATGATTAAACAGTGTTAAAATAAGGTGAAAGTAAGAAAGGTGCAGTGACGGGTGAAAGAAAAAGTGAGGTTAGAATAGAGTATAAAAGTGTTAAGGGCGGCAAATTGAAAAAGGTAGAGAAAGAAGATAAAGGTAAGGATAGTTAAGAAAAATTCCTTAAAATGCGGTAACTGATAAACCAGACGTCTAGTGTAGCAAATGAAATCGGCAAAGGAGATCTCTTGTTTATTATCTGTTATATAGTCGGTAAAGAAGTTTTCTGTCTTAGAATTTAAAAACTACACCGCAGAAAAGTTGGCATAGGACCTCAACAGCAGAAAAAAATGAATAAGTACTCTTAATTGTCTACCAATTCCTCAATCAAAATCCATAATTGCTCGTTTTTTAATTAATTATTTAATTAGTTATTAATAATTGAAAATACAAAAACGTTTTATCCTATTTCTAAGCAAAGCAATGAAGTTTTCTATTGTTTTTTGTTTTCAATCAATTGCTCACTTTTTGTTTGTCCGGCTTCTCAACTTTTATTAATTAATTATTTAATTTAAAAAACAAAAACATATAATGTTGATTTCTTAATAAAATTTATATCGTTAGGAAAAAATAAATTCACACTTCTTATCATACAAATGCATTTTTTTTTTTAATTATATTCCTTATAAAATTAATATTAAATTCTTGATGATAAAGGTTCATAGGGAACTTGGACATGAAAAGAAGTAGAACTTAATTTAACTAAGTTGGACGTTTCGTCCCTTTATTGGGACTTCTTCAGCAACTTAATCTTACATAATAAAAAAAGACGCTGAACTGTAAGATTAAGTTCGTCCCTTTATTGGGACTTCTTCARCAACTTAATCTTACATAATAAAAAAAGACGCTGAACTGTAAGATTAAGTTCGTCCCTTTATTGGGACTTCTTCARCAACTTAATCTTACATAATAAAAAAAGACGCTGAACTGTAAGATTAAGTTGCTGAAGAAGTCCCAATAAAGGGACGAAACGTCCAATTTAGTTAAATTAAGTTCTACTTCTTTTCATGTCCAAGTTCCCTATGAACTTTTATCATCAAGAATTATAATTTTGGACGAGAGAAAATACTGAATTAATATTAAATATTCTAGAAAAAATAAAAAAAAAATTTCTATTAAGCTTACTTCACAATAATGAAAAAAAGAAAGGTACATATACTTGTTAGTTCTGTCGAGATAAAATCTAGATACCAGCGACATCAGAGATACACGCAGCGTCGCTATTGTAGATTACTACACTACTACAGCCAAAGGAATCCGTATCTATGTGAACTATGTGAAATTTCAATCCGCGTTTTTTCGCAAACAGCTAAATACCTACGCCAAGTTTAAGGGCCCAATGAATTTTCTCATGGAATACTACAAGTGTGCAAAATTTGAAAAAAATCTAAAGTGTGGCTCTCTGATCATTTCCTTGTAAAACCTAGACTTTAAGGGGAAAAGAAATGATACTAATCATCTATAAAAATATTAAAACTAATCATGTAATCATTTATACTCAAGCGTATTTGCGTGTAAAAATATTCTAGAAACTATGATGCATCAGGAGGGTTGGGCTGGCTCGTGTCGAAGAGTAGGCCAAGAATCATCCCCTCCACCAAAAGACCTCCGGTTCCCATAAAAACACGGAGGGCATTGTCCTAGCGCTTTCATTCGCATTTTTTTCTTTAATTATTAGCTTTCATTCTCGTTCATATTCTTGATTAGTAACTTCATTAATTTTTGCTTTAAGTATTTTTTTTGTATCTTCGAAATGAAATTCTCTTCGATTTCATATCCCAATATAAATTTGAGTGAATTGGTGGAGATCCAACACATCGACCAGCCCAAGCATTCCTTTTTTTTGTTTGTTTCGTCAAGAGGAAAAACTTTCGTAGACCCCCTGGGCCCGGTACCCAGGGGAGTGTCGGATTCAACCCTTCTGAGGATATATCTCAGGATCAGTCTGCCTACCGACTAAAAAACCTCTCGATAATGTTACTTACTAACATGCAAAGGAGGGGTAGGTGGAATTGAGCTCTAGCGTAATACACATTCGTCCGGTACTCCTCCCAGGTGAGTCAGACCGGATTCACCTGGCTCACACTCATCCATTCTCATTCATACCTATCTACATCTCACGCACTCGACAGGGGTTAATAAACCTCTGGAGGAGAAGCTACGACTACTATATATTAAGTCGGTGCGTATGAAATGAGCCGTTTATTTTGAAAGTAGCCTAAGTCCATTTATACTTAAATTGAGATAATTAAGGTTTTGTGTTTCAATGCAATTAAAAATATTCATACAGAATACCAATGAGTTATGCTGCTTAAGTGTATCTAAAGGTGTTAAATTTACAGTTCYYATTAAAATAATGGCAATTATTAAGTGAATAATATGCGTTTTCTTACCAAGAATGGAGTCAGGCCTCTTTCAAAATTAACAACCAGATTCGTTATAAAATTTGAAGGAACCGAAGTCCATTCAACATAATTTAAGATGCTTCAAATTAAAAAAAAACAATATTCATTTTATTTTACATATCTTTATAACATTTTAAAAACATAAATTATGCGATTCAAAACATTTTTTACAAACATAAATTACAAAACAATTTTCTACTCATCTACATTTTGTGTATGTATCGTGACGTATATCGTAATAAGTCAATTATGTCCTTGAATTTTGCGGTTGTAATTTGTTTGATATCTTTATACAGTGGTGTTAATACAATATTTTCGAACTTTCTTGGTCTACCCCGACGTGGTAATAAATTCAGGATTTAAAAATTTTCGTTCTAATTCATTAATGTCTTATAGAAAATTTTATACAATTCATTTTTGACAAAACGCATCCAACATATTTTAAACCAGTTTATTGGTTCTCCGTTAGAATTCTATATCCTTTTAAAAATTGCTTCTTTTAATAATGTTATTAATATAAAATCTTTTTGTGTTTCATTTTATGTACAATAAAGTTATTACCTTTCCGACACTTTTCAATAATATTGTAATAATCTCGGGGGACAAACAGTAAATTATTTTTTTTTAATGCCATTTCTACCACACAAAAATCTCTATCATTTGGTAAAAACGAATGTCCTGATATTATAAATATGTGGTCTATGATTTCCACATTATTTTCAATAAAAAATAAAACACCCATGGGTGAAAGAACTTCTAAAATTTAGTATTAAATTTTAAGTTTTATATTTAATTGTAAGTCCATAATATGTATATTGCGTAAATTTTGTTTAACTGCATTAATTAAACGTACTGATTATTCAACTAATGCAACTGTCCAAAAACTAAGGTTCACTTGTTAAATACTAATTAATTAAAATTACCTTCAAGACTGCCCTCGGACATTATCAATGATAAATATCTTAATTTAAGTGTAAATGGACTTAGGCCACTTTCAGAATAAACGCCTAAGTTATTCAACTTACTCTGAAAACTTATGTGCTCAGAATTACCGTATTTACTCGGAATATAAGTAATCTTAAATGCTTTATTGATAGATAATTTGAAGTTGTACATATGACCATGGTTAACCGGAAATAATTGAAAAATGGAGTTAGGCCACTTCCAAAATAAACGGTTCAAATGTCGGATTTTTAAGTGAATATATAAAACTTCATATATTTTTTCAAAATCTGTTTATTTAATCAAAATAAACTCTATTTGTTTAAATACACTTTTCCCAACGAGATTATAATAACAAAGATTTCTGTCTTAATAGTCCCGGCAACAAAAGGAGAACTTGGAAAATTTAGCGGCCTTGTTAAAATTTGATATAATGGTAATTCGACGACGCTGAATCGAGTGG
>NW_014569861.1:137669-147678 GCF_001313835.1 Polistes canadensis
GAATAAATATTCTGTTACTTAAACAATACAGACACTACGGGAATTTTTGCCGATCAATGTTTTAATTATTTATTGGATTGGAAGGAATACCTGGACATCTTGGTGTTTTGCAAAGAGACTCAAAGCAAAGATCAATGCCATTGCCGTTGTGTCGTGACCCTACAAAAATTTCTTACATTAGGTAAAAACTAAATTTCTGTTTCTCGCTACTATAGGGTACTGATTCCAACGAAGGAAAGTTTCGACGATAACGTTTAATGTTTCTTCTAGTTTAAACACTGCTTAAAGGGCGTAATCTCCACACATAAATGTTCCCTTGAAACATAAGAGATTTTGCAATCGATTGAAAATTAAGCGAGATAAGCTGTTCTTCAGACATATGTTCCTTCATTACTTTTACCTCAACAAAATCGCAATTAAACGCACCGCTTAATAATTGAAGCTTTTATAAATAAAAACATTTATAAAAATAGCAGATAGAGTTTCTTTAAATTTTTTTGAAAGTTATTTTATATCTTTATATTTTTTTTTTTAAGTTATTTGTGAGATGTTTCACTAGAAGAGCTTTTTGATAACGATCAAACTCAAATATCTTCAGAGTTTTTCAAAGCGTTATACATTGCCTTAGGACACCTGCATGCAATGAAAACAATGTATAAGGAAAGAAAATAAGTAAAATATAATTCAAACGGCAAAAATTAATTCTTTTTTTAACATTTTCTTGTTATCTCTTATTATTCGAATTAAATAATAAAGCTTACCTCAAACATAAAAGTATCTACTTCCTCTCGAATTCCTTCGTCATCAATTTGATTACCATTTAGAGAAGCGGCTATGAGTAGATCAAGCATAGAGAGTCTTTTCTTTTGTGTTGAATCTGTGAAAAGAATGTATGAATAATATTTTTTCTAAAATAAGCATTTATTATATTACAATAAATAAAATACTTGTATTCGTTTCTTCTAAGTTTTGAAGGGAAGTGTCGATATTTTCCGTTTCTTCAAATTGGTATAAATACTTTCCATTAGTTTTTTCGTGAAATTGTTTTCTTTCTGCAATTATCTATAGAAAGTGTAGCAATTTAAAAAATCTAAAAGAATTTATGTAATTGTAATTTCAGTTTTTAGCGGATTTGAATGACTAACTTACGTCTTTTGAAAAACTATGTAATATGTTCAATACTTTTTTGTGAAGTCGACCAACTGAAGAAAGTCCAAATATACAGTTTACATAGTACCAAGGTCTTATGAATCTATCAAAACAAAAATAGTTCTCTTTGATAACATATCTTCTTCAATCGACTAAGATACTCTTTAGTAACCGAGATATTTATTACCTATACGCCGCGATTCTTCCGAAAGCGTGAACAGCATCACGATACTTAGATTCAATTTCTTTTCTTTCTTTTAAAGAGGTATCTAGAGCTGTTTCTACACGTAAGCTCGCATAAATTATTTTTCTTCTTCGAAAATCAATAAATTATGAATTATAACTCTACTTACCACATATTATGTTTAGTGTATGTTGCGTAATGAATGTTTGTAAATTTTTAGCAATAGCGTCTCCTTGTCTTTCTTGTTTAAGGGATTCAACTAGGCAGTGTGCTTCTTTGTTGAAAATCGTAACACTATGTTCCAGAATTTTAAAGTGGAATGCGGGTGTTAACATTTTCCGCCTTTTTTGCCATTTCTTACCTTACAAATTATACAAATCATTAAATACGAAGAAATATGTTAATTTTTCATGATTTTCTTGAACTATTACCTGTACTAGTCAGCAATCCATACGATAACCAAGGCCTCAAGAAGTAATAAACATATTCTTTATCAATATTTTCCGTGCTCGTCATCAGAACCTGTCAAGAAAATTCCTTTTTTCTTTATTCGACAAAATTTCGCTATTGGTTTATGTATGAGGATTATAGCGAAAAAGGAAGAGAAAATTTTGCTTTCTCCTGTCGTGTAATCATTTACCTTAATATCATCCGGATGAAGTAGAATTACTGCATAATATGAAAAGACCCATACTTTGTAAATTGGAAAATACTTATTATTTAGTTCCCAAGCTTTTTGAATGAAATTTTCTACAGTATAAACAAAATATTTGTATCATGTAAATATAGAATTTAGTAAAAAATAGTTTATATATAATAGTTTTACTTTTTGAAGAGCTTACCATCGTATAGATTATGAATATTTCCAATTATGGGATATTCTTTTGGTCCTGGAAGACAGTCAAGTATTCTTCCAATTCTTCCATATTTTATTTTGCAGTGCAAAACAAATAGTAATAGAATTGAGCTTAAGAAGATCGTAAGGAACATCATATCTGAGAAATAAGAAAAATAATTGCAATAAATGTCTTTTAAATATATAACTTATATAAAATATATATTAAAAGAAAACATCATGTATTTTTTATGTTACTTAGCATACGTAAAAATAAAGAGGAGTTACCTTATATAATTATGATATTGATCAGATTTATGGAAAAGATAAATATCCTACGAATGTAATCATTGTTACTAGTAATATATATAGACTATTATTTTTTCTTTGGTGTTGATTTAACATAAGACGAAACTGAAAAAGATTGCGGACCGAAAATCTCAGAAGAAACGTGTCAAAACACACAGAGTATATATTTTACAATTTAGAAACATGGAAATTTTCGAAATTTTATAAAAATTGGATTTACAAACCTATGGAATTAATCAAGATTATATATATTGTTTACGTTCTGAATATGGAGGATAATACGATTGTCAGCCGTTACAGATAATGCTTTTTAATCTTTTAAGTACAACTAAATTATGCGCTGGACTATATCTTTGGATGGCAGAGTCTGACGCGAACTACGCATAAACGATACAGCACTGCAATGTTTGACGAAAAATGCCGTTCTCTACGCGAGAACATTGGAATGAAGTATTTGTTAATTAAATTACAATTTTTCTTAATAATATATTGCACATATTTTAATATTAACAATTCACTTTAATAATTAATAATACAATTAGGTATGATGACATGATACGAAAGTCACTATAGTTGCACATCGTGCTTAACCTATTTGCATCAATGCGCGGAATAATCCGCGGGTCGCGACAGTCGACTATCACCAAGCGCGGAATAATCCGCGAGCCGCGACTGTCAGCTATCACCAAGCGCGGAATAATCCGCGAGCCGCGATGCCCGTTACAGCACATACGACCGACCGCGCGTGGTGATACGCGTCAGTCGTTTGTTGAACGTCGCTGATGTTTCGATGCGGGAACTTAAGTAGGGCGATGATGCAAATGGGTTAAGAGGTTAAATCAGTCACGTAAATGATGATAAGTCTTTTACACATAATTGACCAGGATATGTTAACATCAAATTTGTTTCTGCCATGGTAAATAGTTACTTCTTCCAGATTTGTAACTCTAGTAGTCAAGCTACTTAGACTTTAATCTGAGAAAATATTACAATAAAATCAAATAAACCTGACGCTCAAACGGTCTATGGGAGAATCTAATTATAATTAAGCCGTTTATTTTGAAAGTAATGTAAGACTATTTAAAAAAAAAATGAGATATCACGTAATTTATGCTTAATTTAGTGTAAACTTTTTATTTATAACTTGTTCATATTTCATTTTTTTTAAAATGTCAATGCTTTGTCCAATTTAAAATCGACCGGTACAAGAAATTGCGTAATTATTGGTTATGAAAATGGTGTAAGTCCAATTTCCATAGGAAAAAAAAGAAGAAAAAAAGAAAAAAGAATTTTCTGTATAAATCAGAAGATTATTATGATATTATAAAACAATGTAAACAACATAATAAATTCATTTTACATGAAATGAAACGAGAGAATTTCGTTTCAACAAAAAATCTACAAAACGCAATCCAAAAACAGATAACAAGAAACATTAATAAAGAAAACGTAAATTGGTTGCAAATATGTTGGATGAGGTTTTGCAAAAATACATCATATACTATTTTATATAAAATGTCGATGGAGGACACAGAATTTAAGACTTTAAATTTAACACTTACATATCCGAGAAGACTGTCAAAATTTGAAAAAATCGCCTTGGTTCCTTTGTATCACGATGTCTATTACTTATAAAAAATATAAGAATATCAAACAGTCATTGCACTATATACCTTCCGTTTATTATGAATATTTAAAAAAACTGTCACACAGATGAAGTGCATAAATAAATTCTACTAATATATTGTGATGTCCCGCCAAGCTTATAATTTCTAGAACATTATTTCTCGATTACGCGATATACCGGGAAACCGCACGTTAGTCTTGGTCTTACAAGGAGACCTTACGGTTGTGCCCCCACGGATTTTAACGAGCTTTGGTATATTAGTAGTATACTAGTAGGGTGTTATCGTGGTAAAGTATTTCATCCTAATGCGAAGCCAATTTTGAGAAAAAATCTTTTAAAGTTTTGATTTTTTTGTATATATATTTATATTATCTTAAATGCGACCAATTATCAAGTGGAGCAGTAGCGTATGTAGTAACGTTCTCGTTTCTCGTGCTGGTAGTTAGTGTTTGATCCTATATCGGGACATTTTTTTTTAATAATTTTTTCCTATCTGTTTTCAATTTGTTTTTTCATATTTCTTAATTTTTAAATATATACAGGAAATAGAAAATTATTTATTACAAAAAAATGAGAACTAATAAATTTTTTAACATCTTGTGCAAAAATTAAAAAAAATGGAATCCTTGAATTACAGTTAACACTTTATTTTTTAATTAGATGATATAGATCTAGAAGAAATAAAAGGTACAGGAGACTTACACAGTAACACAAGTAAATGCAGCGACTATAATGATTATAGGTAAATGTTATATTCTGTACGTTTCTTTAAGTAGATACGTCTTTACAAATCGAGATCCCGACCGTGAATGCCCTATCACCGGTGTAACAACAGTTTTTCATTACCTCTCAATTATTAATTAAAAATTAATCCTCTGGTGTGTTTGGGACAATATATTTTTTATGATGATATTCGTCGCACAAATTAAATATTAATTTACATTATTTATTGTGTTATATATATNATACAGTACAAGGGTTTTGAGTACCTTTTTTTGTTGACTAAATATTATCATCGAAATTTCCATCATCATGCAAAGAAGGGTTAAAGATTGATTTGATATTGCGCAATGCGACGACGAGTTCTTTTCTGCATTATATCGATGTATGCAAGAAATTTCGTATATTTGAATGGCGAGTTCATGTGTATATATATATATATATATATTCTTTATATATATATAGGAGCTTTCAAATAGATAGAAAGAAAGAAAGAGATAGTCTAAAGTCGAATCTACGGGCGAAGGAAAAGCCAACGAAGCGAAATGGTCTGGAATTATCGCTAGGATTACTTCTATTCAAAATCTTCTCTGCTTCGGATGACCACTAGTACCTTCCTACTATTACTATTACTACTACTATTACTACATCACAGACTGCAATGACCCAGATCGGTTTTCTCTTTCTATCTTATCTCTTAGGTTTCTTCAACGTTTAAACGTTTTCTTTAAATCGATAGAAAAAAGGATACCTTTCCTTATCCGTGTATTATTATTAAATTAATCAAAGTTAAACAAAATGCATTCGAGGGATATATCAAATATTATTCAATATATATCTTTTAATCAGTTGTTTCTCTTGTTCAAAAATCAAATTCTTAATAAGAAGGTATTATAGGGAATTGTGACATGAAAAAAAGAATTAGAACTTAATTTTGATAAGTTGGATGTTTTATTGGGACTTTTTCAGCTAACTTAATTTTTAAAGTGCAACGTCTTTTTTCTTTAAGTAGATCATACATTTTTATTTTTATTTTTAATATTATTACTAAGTTTAATTCTTAGGGATGTTTTTTTTTTTTTGGACAAGTTTAAATTAGATGGACAATCTATTTATCCGTTGAACGTTTCGTCCCTATATTCGGGACTTCCTCAGCAACTAAAATCTTTTTAATATTCAAAACACAGAAAACATCTATACACTTCGTTAAGTCTTAATCCATTATAATTTGAACACTCAACAAAATTGTTTCAATCTAGACTCATTATTCAATATATATATTAGAGTGGTCCTTAACAGGGGTGTTTTCAAATTTCTTGGCTCCCAGGGGCTCAAAAGCTTCCAAATCTATAAAAAAAAATTCTCTGAAAATTTGAGCTCTTAATATCAACTCTAAGATAGTCCGCATTCCAACCTAAGTTTCTTATGGAAATAATATGAGAGAAATTTCCTTCGTTATTTAGAATTTTATTATTCAGGAATAAATAGATCTATCATGATGAATCATACATATTTTCATGTAGAATTTAACGGTCTACAAAAAAGGTCTCTTATAATTTTTCGCTAAATCTATTAGTTTACAAGTTATTTTAGCTTAAAGTTTCATTTTTATATAACTATTAATATCATTAAGTATGATTATTAAGTAAATAATTATATATTCAAAATATATTAAATATTTCTTGTAAAATTTTTATTTATGATCAAACATAAGCAAATATAATGTTATCCGTAAAATTGTGAAATAATATATGTGATTTTTAAATAAATTTGAGCCCCTGGGAGCCAAGAAATTTGAAAACACCCCTGTTAAGGACCACCCTAATATATATATATATATTATTATATTAATAAATATTATATATATAATATATATTACTCATCTCGATTGGATTATTAACAAATTGTTTTAATTACCATGAGATTATTTTTTTTTTTATTGTATAATAGGAAAATAAGGAAAGAATAAAACGCGAACGAAAAGTAGGAAATAATAATAAAAAGCGACTGATTACGATTCAGAAAGCAGTCCCTGTGATATTTTCTCCTCTCTCTCATGCTCTCTCTTTCTCTCTCTCTCTCTCTCTCTTGCTCTCACTCTCTCTCTTTTTAAGATTTTACGATCGGACGTTTTTAATTTCCCGCGCGCGCGAGCGTCTACACACGTGGGCTCTTTTTAAAAGAAAGTCCAACTGAATGCAAATTCTGACAGGAAAGTTATGCGCACCGAGAAATTAATATGCTCCAGCCCGTGTTTCCAACCTCTCTATACTTTTACTTCCTCCAAAGAATCGGAATTTAACGACTCGTTATGTATACCTATACCTATAATACACATACAAATACATAGTATATATATATATATATAACATATATATTACATTTATAATTAGTTATTATATTACTTGCGTAATAATGATGATTTTGTAATAATATAAAAACGTTTGCAAATAGAAGAAACTTAACACACTTTATTATAATACAAATAGACTCTTTTTTGAATTAAGTTTCCTATAAAATTATTATAAAATATTCTAGAGAAATATAAGAAGAAAAAAATAAAGTGAATTAAACACTTTACAATAACGAAAAAATAAAAAATAAAGAAATAATAAAAAAATTACAAGGAAAAAAAATCTACCCGTCGCGAGTTCGATCCGGAAACATTAGGGAGACGAGACCGCGCCGTTATTCATTAAAATATCTAAGAAACAGATATACCAGGTTTGTTCAAAAAGTATCGCGAATTTTGAATTCCCGCGGGTTACGTATATTCGATTTTGAATTTTTTTGACTCATGTCCCTCACTTATGCTGACAAGTTCGGTCACTTTGAATGTTCAGTTAATTTTTGACAGTTATTTTGCTTGGACGTGTTTTGGCTCGTCTTTGATTTTTGCCTATTTTTCGGCTTTTGCACCATGCTAACGTCCGTGCTCACACATTGTTGCTTGTGCGAGACTTTTTGGCCAAAAACAACACAATAATGATTCGGCAGTCCCCTTTGTCCCCTTCAAAGTAATCCCCATGAGATATTATACACTTGTGTCATCGTTTTTTCCAATCCTCGAAGGACTTCAAAAAATCATTTTTAGTGATCTTGTTCAGCTTTATATCCTCAATCGTAGCATAGCGTCGTCCTTTCATGGGCCTTTTCAGTTTCAGGAACGAGAAAAAGTCACAGGGAGCCAGATCTGAGGACAAAGGGGGCTGTGGAATCATCCGGAATCAAGCGACAATGTGTGAGCAGGCGCGTTAGCATTGTACAAAAAACGAATAATAGGCAAAAATCGAAAACACGTCCAAGCAAAATAGCTGTCTAAAATTAATTGAACATTCAAAGTGACCGAACTTGTCAGCATAAGTGAGGGATATGAGTACCAACATAATGCAACAAACAAATTTTAAATCGAATATACGTAACCCGCGGGAATTCAAAATTCGTGATACTTTTTGAACAGATCTCGTAAACAGGATCAGAGTATTTGGTTTTGTTTTTCAACACTGACAAGGAGATATTACGGTTGTACACAGATGGATTTTTATGAGCCTTGGTATATTAGTAGTACACCTTTAAGGTATGCTCATGGTAAAATATTTCGGTGAACTAACCAGCAAATTTTGAGAAAAAAGCTTTCATTTATATATGTGCTTATTTTCTTGTAAATTCAATTGTTTATCAATTGGTGCAATAGCGTAGGTAACAGATAGCGTTCTCGGCTGTCGATCCGAATGGGTTAGTGTTCAATTCTTGATGGGGAAAGAATTTTTTTTATGAGTTTAAATTTATTAATTATTAACTATATACAGGAAAAAGAATGAAAATGATCACAAAAAAATTCGAAATATAATAATAAATTTTTTAAAATCTTGCGCAAATAGTAAGAGACGATTATTTTGTAGAATTACAGTTATCATTTTATTTTTTAACCAGTGAACATCATAATAATATATATAACTTTAATAGTATAACAAATAACAATTATAGATACTCTAATTATTAAAAATATCCTGCAAAAAATTTAATTATTTCAATAAAAATATTTAATAAATAATTAATAAATATAAAAACATTTTTCTTTTTAAACTTATATAGATAAAAGAAACTTATAAAAAAGAAAATTATTTCCCTATCATGAATTAAACTCTCTTATATAACTGAATATAACTTCTTATATAACTGAATTGAATTTCCATCGGATCGACAGCCGCGAACGCTATTACCTACGCTATTGCACCAATTGATAAACAATTAAATTTACAAGAAAATAAGCATATATATAAAAGAAAGTAAATTTTAAAAGCTTTTTTCTCTAAATTGGCTGGCCGGTTCACCAAAATATTTTACCATGAGAATACCTTAAAGGTGTACTACTAATATACCAAAGCTCGTAAAAATCTGTTGGTGTGCAACCGTAATATTTCCTTGTGAAATAACTTCGTGTTTAGAGTGACACGAACCAGACGAATTTTGTTGGGACATTTCTTACCTATTTTGGTAAGACCAGAGACTAAATGAGCGGAAGGATCAATTTTAGAAAAAATGTCCTTGACCATGACATCATCAGAAGAATCTGAACTAAACGATGACGAAGAGTCTTTTTCATCTAAATTGAATAAAATGATGTTAGAAGATTTCATCTCTTTTTTTGTAATTTCGCCAATGACTTCCTAGGTAGCAACGGGTTTCTTCGAATGAACATCGTGTATATTGTTGTCTATAGTAGAGATATATCGATCAATAATAACATTTATATCATCTCGATGCTTTTGAATATCATCTTTACAGTTTTTAAGGAGATCAAGCCTCATAGATTTAAATTCCTCTCGAATAATATCGCGAATCTGATTAGTATACGGGTAATCTTTCGAGAATAAGAAAGCAGTAGTAATATTCGATTTGCAGTCAGTAAACTTATCCCCAACGAAAGAATGAGAACGAAGAAAAAAACGTCGAAAACATGATGGATGAGATGCAATATATAAGAGTTGCATATGATTGGTTTAGCAACGCTAGTACCACATCCACTATAAGTTTTAGCCATTGAAATATTAGAAGTACAAATAAGTTTCCGCCGTTTTAATGTAGATAGCGCGGCGCGGAGTTTCCGTTAACTTTCGCAGATGATATCCTGCTTAAAAATTAGTTTGGACGTTTAATAACAACATAACCTATTAATATTATT
>NW_014569861.1:149888-161484 GCF_001313835.1 Polistes canadensis
TGAAGGTCCTAGATGGTAGTTTTTTCCAATATAGTGCCGTTTCATCGTCGTTAAAAATCTGATCAGGTGACTAAGGAACTTATGGGATGTTCTTGAACGGAAACCGSGCTKTAARAGTACCGCGTTAGAGGAGGGCTGTCGCAATTTCAGCACCGCGTTATATGGAAATCGCGGTCTGCGAGTGCCGTGTTATAGGAGGTTTAACTGTACTAAATTTCGTACCAAATTGAAAAATGACTTTCAACAAAATTTATTCAAATTAATGAGCAACGCAGTGTTTCATAAACGAATGTAAAATATTCGTAATTGCAAAGATTTCAAATTGCTAATCCAATAAGTAGGTAAAAACGCAATTTTTTCCAATAATTTAATCGCGGTCAAAATATGGATAAAATTATAATGAAATTTTTCAAACCCTCTTTCATAGGAATGTGCATATTACACATATTTAAATTACGTTTATACGAGTTTCATTACGATTACAGGATCCCTCGCTTATCGGGAAAATGTAAAATTATGTATACCGATACGGACGGCCAAATCTATGAATTAAAATGCGAGGATGCTTACGAAAGAATCAATACGAGATTCCGCAAGCGCATAAAAAAAAAGGTTCGATGAAAGAAGAAAGTAATGGTATAATTACGACTGAATTCGTTTGATTAAGAGCTAAAAATATACGCTCTTCTCTTAGATTATGTAATTATTAAAAAAATAAAGACCCAAATAGAAACGTTGTGGCGAAAAATATAGAGTTCAAAGACTATCTCGATTCTTTAAACAAAAAAGTAAAAAAAAAAAGTTCTTAAAAATAAAATCACTTCCGATAATCACAAAGTTTGTAAGTTATAAGCCATACAAAGTGGCTCTTAATCTCTATTATGATAAGAGATACGTTATGCCAGATTTCATAAACACGCTACCATTGAGACTTTACTCCATCAAAACGAAACGAAAATAGAAAACACATAAATTATTAACTCCTTACAATAAAATAAATTCCATCTTTCTTCTTATGAACGTTTTAGAAACAAAGCAATTCCTTTATATTCGGCAAATAACTATCGCTAATGACTGCATGCAAACATTGCAAAAATAATATACTGATTTCCTCGGTAAAACATACAGTGATTAACGAATGTACTTGAACACTTGCCATGAAGTACTTTATTAAGTATAATAAGTATATATTATAAAACTTACCGACATATTTTTTTTTTTATTACCATTGGATGGAATTACGAATCTTTAGATCATATAGGTATAGTTTCAAGCAAATCGAAATGTCTATTATATAATTTATTATTTATTTCTTACATAAGTAAAGATTGCTAATGCCACAAAAGTATTTGAACAGATAACTTTGAAGTCTTTAACATTTAGTATGACCACTTTTGGCACGAATAACATCTTGTAAACGATTATGCATACTCTTTACTAACATTTCTGTAACCTTTGGCGATATGGAACTCCATACATCGAGTATCATAACTCTCATCATGTAATTATAGGGGAGGGGATATCCCACGTCTTCATGATTCGTAAAAATGCCTTCGATGGACAGGGGCCGTCGAGGGAGGGAGGAGAAGGAATATCACTTGGTTAGGGGGAAGAAGGGAAGAAATTGTGAAAGAATTCGACTGAGGCGTGATAGGAGGAAATGGGGTAGTACGCATGGGTGACAAGAAAGGGAATGCAGGGAGGGAAGATAACGTTATCTCCTGTTCCGTTTTATTATTGGATTTTATCAGTATGTAAGCTTAATTATATACGTTTTGATAGTTGCATAGAACGTATCAACAATCTGCAAACCACACGAAACTACTTTGGAAGGAAATAATTTTGGGAAACCACCGTGCTTGCGAATTGTGTAAGTATGAACTAATTATTTTTATTAAACACTGTTATAAGTGAAGAAAAAAAAATATAATTCTTGTGCAGGTAGTACAACCGTTTAAAGAGTATTTTGTACCTAATTATTTGGATATCAGTTTTTTTTATTGCTAATATAGAGATATGGTAAATGTTGTAGTGAATAATACATTAAAGTAATTTTATTTAGATTACACAGATATAATGTTACACATCTATTAGCTTACCATCTATTAGCTGTCGCTGATTCAAACAGAACTGAACTGAACTAACTAACAACAGATCGCTTCTCTTTTATATTTTTCTTCTGTCTTTCTCGAAACTTTCCGACCATTCCCGAACATAAAACATATAGATTATTAATTTACTTCCGAAAGGAAATATTCGAGATGTTTCGGTGCAACATCGCGTACGCTAGCCAAGCAAATACATTTCTGAGAAACGATCTCTTTCATCCTACACTAATAGATTATTTTTATCTTTGAACAGTTGTAAGGAATCCGTTAGGATCATACATTGCGCAAGCACTTATACCAAATAAAAACTAATTTTTAAGAAAAAAGTTTCATGTTTTTTTATACACGTATTCGTTACCAGATTTAATCCAGTTGCCGATAGCAGAAGTGGTGATAATCTGAACTTTTAATCGTGAGACGAAGATTTTATTTTTTGTTATTCTTTTTATATCTTTCCAAACGAACTTATGACCCGTGGATCTGACGATGATCCACGCAAACCTCTGTACTATCCTACGCCCGGATTATGATCCGACATTCAAAAATGGAAATATTATATTAACACTTTGATGTTCGGACGTTTCGAAAAAATTTCTTCGCTTATCGCCGGCAGCGCTACTTCGGATTACTTCGCTCACGCCCGGCCGTTCTTGGAAGTTTGGTTTGGCAACTAATAAGTGATTGCGGATTTTGTCGATAGATGGTTTTTATACTTTCTTTTATTACGTTAACGTATTCAAAGTACCTAACCTATATTTTTGTCTTATTGTTTAGACTTCTACCTTTAATTTAGTACAAAAATTATAATAAATAATTTTTTAATTTTGTGTTTATCTCAATTAAAAAATGGAAAAACAGGAAGTGCACTTCAGACATATTTTATTGTATTATTTTCAAAAAGGCAAGAACGCATCGCAAGCACAAAATAAGTTATGTGCCGTATATGGGAGTATCCTGATACTAAAATTAAATTACCGATAATATAATAAAATAATAAAAATATATATAATTACGAAAATATGTATCAAAGGGAATTTGGACGGTTATTAATTCTTTATGAACGATTTTTTTCGAGCAAGTTGAACGTTTCGTCCCTTTTTTGGGACTTCATCAGCAACTATAATTTTTATTATGACTTGTTAATAAATATACAAAACATTACAATAAATTAAAAAACGTTATTTTTTTACCTCGATTGTTACTGTTCACGAGTCAATATACATTTTTTCTTTTTCAAAGTCATACATTTAATCTATACTTAACATTTACAATACATTTTTTCCTAAGCACCTTTATATTACCACATGTAATCAAATACTACTGATTCTATCTAGACTAGTGTTTATTAATCTAGGTATCTTCAATATTATGATGTCCTTTATTTATGTGTCCTCTTATGATAATTAAATTTAAAAATTTCGTTATAGATGGTGTTTAAATTATTCGTATCTGTTTTGTAGTTTACTGTATTATTATTTGTTATATGGTACTTTTCGCTTATATTTCTTTTGTACCAGTTGTCTTCTTTGTCCGAAATAGTTGCTTCCTCGAATTTAAATTTATGTCCTGTTTTAAAATGATGTTCAGCTAACGCGGTGGTATTGGTTTTCTGTACATTAGTAGGTTTACAGTCATTCCTATGTTGGTCTAATCTTTTTTTTAATTTCTGTTTAGTTTGTTCTATATAACATTTGTTATATTCACATGGTATTTTGTAAACTAAGTTTGATTGTTCTAGTTTATCAACCTAATTAAATATATAATTACGCTTACACACATTATTCAGCACCTGCCGATGGGCAATACTTTCGTACACTCGTGTAATAAGTGACAATCGACTAATAATCGGAGCTTGTAGTAGAAATTACCGAGCACCACCTGGTAATGATACATTCGTTACATTTTTACAAAGTTTATGAACGTGCATCAATATCTATGATTGCTCTATTTGTAAAACATACAGTCTTGTTGCAGCCCCCTTAAGGGGGGGAGATGCAGGCAGAGGCGTAAAAAAAGGAGAATTTTTATTAATTTTTTTGTTATAATAATTAAGTTTGTTTTAGAAAACTGATTACATAGAATTTATATATTTTTTTTCAACTTGACTTCTACTAAATTTCAGAAAAAAGTATTAATTATTTCTAAAAATATCGTCACCTTTTTTTATTTGTTAAAGTCCGTTTCGCAAGTAGTGCTTTGCGGTGACCATCAGAACCTTACTGGATCATCCAAACCAAAACAAAAAAAAACATATATCATTAGTTTATTAAAAAAATCTTGTCTTTCATCGAAGCTTTTTTATTTTTTTTTAAATTAATAAAATAGCAGCTTTTGGCATTTTTTTCGATTTTCAATAAACAAATCACGAGTTTTTTGTTAAAAAAAATTGTTATAAAATCGAAATTTTCCATATAAACGAAAATCCTTCGACGAAGGATTAGTTTTTAGTGCAATTAATAAACAGTAAAAATTTCATAAAAATCCATCAAATGGTTATTGAATTATAGTAGTCACCGACTTGACAAACATAGTCTCCAGAAAAACGCATTTAAAGTTTTTTTATTTGGATACGGTATTATATTTTCGTAAAAGTTTGAGCTCGATGGATGAAGTTAAACTTTTATTATGTATTTTGATCCGCTGAATCCGAATATCACAATGTTTTTGCCGAAAAGTAGAGCATTCAATTTTTTATAGCTAATTGTTTAAACAATTTTAAAAAAAATTATAGTTTTATCGGAATTAATTAATTTCTTTTTTATATTTCGGGCAATTTCAAAACGAAAGTATTCTTTACAAAATCATGCGAAAGTTCATAGTTTTTAAGTTACATTCATTCGCAGAGCAGCCGCTCTTATTGCATCTTGGGAGAACACTTCGCGTAGCACATCACTGTTCTGTAATCGAACAGCATAGTGTAAACCGACATCTCCAGGAATTTTTCGCATTTATGGATATGATGATTTTCTATGCATATCGGACACGTGAATGTATTGGAAGCTACACGGTATGACACGGCCCGACGCGGTTTCTGTTTGTTGCTAATTGTTGCGAGCAGCGTTGGTTTTTTTGCTATTGCTTCCAACACTTGACATTGATGCATTAGAATTTGTTGTATATTTTGATTGTTTTTTGTTTGTATATTGAAAATTTATTTATTTTTATATACCTGTTAAAAAATAAAATGTTAACTCTGTTATTCAAGTAATCAATTTTCCTTTATTATTTGCGTAAGATGTTAAACAATTTATTATTGCTATTTTTTTTGTAATAAATAATTTTCTCTTTCATGTATATATTTAAAAATTAAGAAATATTTGAAAAACAGTTGAAAAATAGTTGCATTTATGATATTATAAACATGTATACAAAAAAATCAAAACTTTAAAAGCTTTTTTCTCAAAGTGGGGTTCGCGTTAGGATGAAATACTTTACCACGATAACACTGGTATACTTTGGTATACTACTAATATACCAAAGCTCGTTAAAATCCGTGAGGGCACAACCGTGAGGTCTCCTTGTTAGGCATATCCGTAATGCCTTTTATGTGTGTTTGTACTGTCCTGCTCTTATTGTCGTACCTACTTTGCAATAATTTCCACGCTTCTTCATAATTAAATTCCGAAATTGCCAACGATCGCGTTATATCCGTTCCTTCAGCTTTCAGAAACGAGCGAAGGTAATGAAATTTCTGAATCTGCGATAACGACGAATTTTCATGCATTAGCGATTTGAACGTATCGCGAAACAAATACCACTCTTCGTACGACCCATTAAATTGCGGTAACTCAATTTTCGGCAACCTGATTTCTCCGTTTGATCCCGCGGATAGTTGCAATTGTGTCGAAGAAGGTGCGTGCGGCGACGTTAAATGCGCTGATGGCAGTAAATTTCAGTAATCGATCGATCTGAGATGCGACTGTATAAAATGCGTTTTTGAATACTTCGCGTTCGGCGTCGTATCATCTATCAACTCGACTTTACCTTGAAGGTCTTCAAATTCGCGCATTTTTACGAACATATCTTCGCGACGTAACTTTAGTTCTTCTTCGTCAAAATCCTTTAGTGATAATCTATCGATATAAGTTTTTGTTCTAGTAATCAAGGCCTTAACTTGACCACGCTTAATTTTTAATTATTTTAATTGTTCAGCCATGCTTGTGACGAGATAGTGGCAATATTAAAAATGAAGGAAAAAGATAAGCTATGGAAAGGAAATAAGATGGACCTTTTGTCAATAACGATACCTTCCGATAAATTAATAGCCGTAAAAGACTTTCCTACACCCAAAACACCTAAAAATACATATAAAACAATTCCTAGGACTTGCGGGTTATTACCAAAGATTCGTCCATAATTTTTCCAAAACCGCTAAACCACTAAAAAATTTATTAAAAAAGAATTGCGAATTTAAGTGGACAAAACTCCCGCAACAATCATTCGAAATATTAAAAGAAGCCTTATGCTCGAAACCCATACTTCAACACCTGGATATCACTCGACCTTCTTAATAACAACCGACGCGTCGAACTACACGGTGGCAAGCGTTCTCAGTCAAAGCGACATAAAACAAGGTCTACCGGTCGCATACACATCCCGCTTACTAAAATCCGGCGAGACACGATATTCGACAATAGAAAAGGAATGTTTGGCAATTTTACATTGTATCACACAATTTAGACTTTATATATACGGAAAGCATTTTAAAATTATAACTGATCACAAACCACTCGTTTGGCTAGCATTAATAAAAGACAAAACTTCTAGGTTATAATATTGGCATCTACAATTAAATGAATATGAATCGAAATAATACATAAACCGAGAAAAGTAAATTTAAACGCAGACGCACTCTCTAGAAACCTCGTAGCATTTATAAAACCGTTCCGTGGGATATATCTGGAAAAATATCCAAAATAATGTTCCGTTTCAGGTATTATGAAGGTCAAGGATTCGGAAAATATTCCGATGGAATTACTGTCCTCATTCAACCGACATCCTCACCATTAGCTTATTGCACTACCTCACACAACATGGGAATAGTAAAATAGTCGCCCCCGTCAACACTCGTTCGAGGTGCGACGTTCTATCATCCTCCCACTCCAAGAAGAAACAACGCCTATTCTCCCCTCCACCAGAAAAACCAACGAATGAGAACAAGACATCCGACGAAGAACCCAGCACGTGTAAGTCCCTCGATACTCCTCTCACCGCCATTAATCTATCCCCACCAAACTTAACCGCCATCTTCTACATTTCCATGCCTTTCCTTCTCTAGCTCAACAGACCTGAATAAACCTGAACCCATATGCTATCTCCCATCCTACAGCTCACAGTTMACTATTTCAATTGATTGATTATAGGGATTGTTTGAAAAACAGAAAAGATAATTTAGGAATATTCATATCATACCAAGGCAAACTCCTTTATAAAGGTGCCTTGGAACTCTATGAAAATAAAATGCTGCCAATATATAAAAGCATCATRCCCGAAAGAACTAAAGTTACAAAACATTACATGAGAAAAGAAACTGATATCAGTGCCAAAAGACTATCCTCCTAAAAAGCAAAGTATAATTGAAACATAAAGATCATTATTTGATGTAGTTACCGAATTAGGAATTAAAACCATAAGTATTTCTAAAACCAAATTCATGGGTGATCTTCCTTAGAGAGAACCATAGAAAAGAAACTTCGAGAAATATTATCAGAAAAAAATTTACCCATAATTATTTGCAATTCACTAGTTACAACTCCTACAACAAATAAAATAAATGACAAATTACAGGAATATCACTCATCTACCACTAGCAGTCATAAAAACGTGAGCAAAACTTATTGTCGCATTAGAAACCATTATTTTTGGAAAAACATGAAAGACGATTTAAGAGATTTTATTAACAAATGTAAAACATATCAAATTAAGAAAATGATTCGGAGTGAAGCCAAAAAGACGGATTATTCTTACCGATAGTCCTGGACGCGCATTCGCTAAAGTAGCATCGGATATCGTGGGACCTCTTCTCATGACTCGTAAACGAAATCGGTATGTATTAACCATTCAAGACTTTTTGACTACATTTTCTTGAGCCATCCATTTAACTACAATTAACAGTGTCGTCACCACGGAAGCTTTTTATAAAAAGTTTATCTGTCTTTTTGGAGCTTCTCGTGCCATTATTACCAAGCAAAGGAAAATATTTCATATCAACCGTATTTAAGAGAATAGCAAATAAATGTAATGTCAAACAATTTATTACGACCGCATATCATCTTCAATCTAACGGGTCGTTTAAAAGATCCCACTGTAAACGCCTTATGCGGGTTCGTGTATGTTGGCGCCTGCACTAGTGTGAGTGCGTGCGGATGTTGTGTGGTATATTAATTCTCTTAAGATTGAGTGTGAAGAACATAGGATGTATGCGTCCTCCGTGGAGGGGAGCCGATGCTTGGTTGTTCGATGAGAAAGGGGAAAAAGGTAAAGATGGACGATACGGAGGGAGTCATTTGTTCAATTAGTTATTAGGTAGTCAAGGTGTGACAGCTTGATGAAATCTTATGTTATGTTTATGGTTTACAAAATACTAAAACTATCTTATGTTATGTTTATGGTTTACACCATCAAGTTTTAATAAAATATCTATGTATGTATATAAATAGTAAGGGTAATGATTGGGACGCGTGGTTGAATCCAGCAATGTTCTCTTATAATACCAGTGTACATGGGGGAACAAAGCATAAACCTTACGAGCTAGTATTTGCAAAACATGCCCGATTATCGTCAATGTCTCCTCTTATGGAGGAAGACGTGGATCTCACGTACAACCAATATTTAAACGATCAATTCGATAAAGTAAATCGATTATAGTCTCTTCACGACAGAACTTAAAAAAAGCTAAGATCAAGAGTAAAGCTTATTACGACAGAAAGGCAATAGAACAAAATTTAAAAATCGGAGATGACGTCTTTCTATTGGCAGTAAAGCAGGGAAAATTTGGAAACACGTATAACAACCCCTTTGAATTACTAGAGAACAACAACGTGATAATAGATACCGGAAAAGAATAACTAGAAAAATTCATGTAGATAGGCTAAAACGATACAAAAATTAAAATTATGAATTAATTAGTATTAATTCAGGGATAAATTTCGCTTTTGTAAGAGAAACATATTGACAAAATTTAAATGAAAAATGATCTCTCTGTATTTTATATTATTGATAAAAATAAGTCTTGCAAAAACTTTTATTGACTTTAACTGCAACAATGGCGCAATCAACGTATTCACGATCTCCCTACACGACGTCAGCGATGTAACCCGAACCAGTGCTGAACTACCACGACGGGAGGCTACATCAAATTATTGCAAATCACCGAAAATATACCAATACCCGTAATGCGATGTAAGATCGTAAACACTCGAATGGTCTACTACTACGGGACGCATTTCTACCTCTTAACAGTACACTACGCACTTGCGGAACACTCAGTCGGACCATCCACGCACCAATACAACGACATACATAACCCTGATACTCTAGTTTCCGGAAACGGCGAAAAATTTATTCGGACTAACGATAAGAGTTAATAGTAAACCAACTCGCTCCGTCACTCAGTCTAACGACCGATGACCTGTGAGGAATCGCAAAACTGCAATTCTTGGGATTTGTGGGTCAACACTAAAAGTCCAAACGGCGGCTAAAATCACCCGAACTGCATCAACTGACCTATGGGCAAAGGAAAGCTCTTAGAAAATAGTAGAAAGTGCAGCAGAGAACTCTAGGGTAGATCTATTAATCTCGGATCGATAACCTCTGGAATATTCGATATATTTATCATATTCAAAATCATAAAAATGATAGCAAATACGATCATTCGAGGATACGATTTACATTCGGATTGCAGTTGCGTTATATATTTATTTGGGGCTGCTTAGAACGCATTCATCTATCTACTCGTAACCACCTTCGGACAACGAGCTGAGAACAAGAACGTCAAAGAAGAACGTGCAACATACAAAATACCCCCGACACTTTACAATTTGAGAGAAATAATTGCCGCTGTAGAACCTCGTAGTAGAATTACAGACTTGTAAAATATAATACCTGGCGGTATATAAAGTTATCGTAAAGCGATGACTTTATGGGGGGGGGGAGACAGGTGTGACGTCCCGCTACGTTTTCATTCTTAAATTTTTTCGCAGTAAAATAAAATAAGTAATGAGAGACATTATTCTAGTAATCCACATAAAAGACAATAGAAACCATTTATAGTAGTAAATATAAAAATTAATGAAAACACAATTATAGAAGTAGTATAAATAAAGGACGAACTAATTACATTTATTTTACTAAAAAGGAACAAATAATACTTATTCTTAGAGCCAAGTTGTCAATAGGACTATCGCTCGAAAATATAAACGAAATAATAAATCATTAGAAGTTTACTTGGAAACCTGACAAACTCCACGTAGCCCTCACTCTTGACTATTGGCTTTCAACATGAGCGAAGATAAAAGGACTGCAGGACATGCGACTGGGAGGATCGGAGAGCGTTAAAATCAGAGTCAAGGATGCATAACCAAAATAAGGCTGGGAAGACAAACGGTCGGGGCTCACCAGCGTTCTCCTATCCTCGCAAAGACGTCATTGCGAGCTATAAAATCTTACAAGACATAGGCGTCGGAGCACGTTCATTTAGAATAAAGTTCCTACTTTGAATTTGTCACCATATGAAAAGTAGAAGAGACCATCGCTTATGCCAGGTCACCTAAGACCTAACAATAAATTAGCGATAACAACTTAAAACCAATCGAGTATACGTATATTATTAAGTATACCATAAGAAAAAATCGGCTCCATGAACCTTTTTCGGAACGGAAATGTTAAAATAAACCAACAGTAATGCGATCGATAAAATATCTTCAAAATAATACCGACTTAAAAGAAACGCATAGAATGTTCTCGAAATGATCTAGATTAATTGAATGAGAAATATTAAAAAAATGATTATTAACCACGATTCCTTGGTATAATAATCGATATCCTCCGTACATAATAACACAAATTAACCTGGGAGAGAAGCTGCGGAAATATTGTCTTGAATTAATTGAAGGGGAAGCGTTATGGAAACGATTATTAATCATAGTTCTTTAATATTTAGGACGTCACGAAAGCGCATTCAAATACCTGTATGATATCAATTAACCTGAGGGAGAAATTATGGAAACATTGTTAAACGATAAATAATTAAGATTTGGATATTGGGAGAGAAGATTATATTAATTAGCGATCGAAATATTGAAGGGCAGTACGAATGATTACATAATTATGTAGGTGACGGTAGGCGTCGCCGTCTTATCTTTTAGGTCTGTCGACAAAGACGCTGGTTTGTTAGCATAAGGCGATAGGCATTTGTTTGATTTTAAGTAACCGGATACAACGGACAAAATAAAGGACGGTGTGGATGTGACGAATTTTTTTTTTTTTTT
>NW_014569861.1:165258-166577 GCF_001313835.1 Polistes canadensis
TTATTGCCATGAGCCGGTGACCGATTTGTTAAATTTGAAAATTAAACAACCAGGTAACGAATTTATTCGTTATACGTACAATGTAAAMAATAAWGTTATAAACACGCGGATCAACACTCTGAACGTCCGTACAMTTCGAATGCTAAGACGCAACTCGATGCGACGAATGAATGCACGAACGACAAAGGGCAGTGAGTGTTGAGCGATGAAAGAGAGAGGTTCTGCGTTTTGTAATAGAGATTAGAATAAAACTGTTTTTCCCATTAAAAATCCTACAATTATAAGGAGAATCATGTGTACGCAAGATGTATGTGTGCGTAAGAATGTTCTGGAAGTGATAATGGCCTTTTAGCTAATATAAACTCAGAGAGTATCGCCCTCGCGATCATTACCTAATTAATATTTTTTTGGAGTATTAACGTTACTATTGATCATTACCTAATTACCATTTTCTTGAGTCATCGTTATCGTGATTATTACCTTACAATTAATCTTTTTCTTGAGAGTAAACGTCTACTTTATGGTCTTTCTATCTTCAATTTCGAAATTTTTTCGTTACAATTTGGAATCTCAAAGTAAATTCGTATAACTTGGTGGAGATCAAGACCACAAGAACAACCTAAGCACTCTCGGCACAATTGTAAACGATTCGAATGTTCTCTCGCTTGCATTAAACTTTGTAACAAACTAATTTCATTAATAAATATTTTGTGAATCAAAGCTCTAGAAATTTACAGTCTTCATAATCCTGTTATATTTTCTCAATTCATCATCATTCTTTCATCCCCTGCATAATCCTTTCATATAATCTGCTACTCTTCATAGCTATTTAATCATTGGAAAAAAGAACCTGCCTGGTTCTGTCTAAACTCGGTGAATGCATAGCGGTTTTATTAATTAATAATATTCCTCAGTTATGACGTGACACTCCTAACACAAAATAATTTCATTTAAAAATGTAAATTATGTATCGAATATTATTAATATATCTATTTTAGTGTACACATCAATAGAATTAAATATGTGTACAAAGCTTCGCATAAATTTGGCTCATTTGTAATTGTGTAAATGTTACCGTCAAAGTCGAAAATCAGTCATTGCTTGTACTTCTTCGGCATTCTTATCAGCGCAAAACGCCTTCAGACGAAGTCGGAAATAAGACTTTTTGGAGAGTTTTTCCTAGGCATCGAACATAATACTTTGATATCCTATAGAATATCAAATTACTATTTAAACAACGTTGAAAAGAATACATTCTCAGACACAGCTTGCTCCCCCCGCACCACCCCCCACAACCCCGGTATGATAAGCGGTCAAGA